>NC_143017.1:113231498-113531498 GCF_055824585.1 Amblyomma mixtum | reverse complement strand
GTCCATCATTCGTTCGAACGAGGCGGGAGCGTTACACAGACCGAATGGCATTACGGTGAATTCGTATAGGCCGTCAGGGGTAACGAATGCCGTTTTAGGACGGTCGGACTCAGACATCGGGACTTGCCAATAGCCGGAACGGAGATCCAGAGATGAGAAGAACTCGGTGCCTTGCAAGCAGTCAAGGGCGTCGTCAATACGGGGTAGCGGGTAGACGTCTTTGCGCGTAATTTTGTTGAGCCGGCGATAGTCCACGCAAAATCGTATCGAGCCATCCTTCTTTTTGACCAGGACAACTGGGGAGGACCAAGGACTTGCAGATGGCTGAATAACGCCGCGTTGTCGTCCACTTGCTCAGCGATGAGACGGCGTTCAGGAAGTGACACACGGTAGGGGCGCTGACGGAGAGGAGTATGGGTACCGGTTTCAATGTGGTGCTCGACAGTGGTCGCATGGCCCAAATAAGAGGACTGGTGGTCAAACGATGAGCGAAACTGGTCGAGCAGGACAAGAAGCTGCGCGTGTTGAGCTGTGTCGAGGGCAGGATCAATAGAGCGGTCGAAAATGTCCGAAGGCAGTGGGTGATCGGGAGTAGCGCGACGTGGGGTGAGGGCAGCGAGGTCAAGACTGGAGGAGGGCACATCGGTGTCGAAGGAAGAGATGAAGTCAGCGGGTTCAAAATGACCAAGGCACTCGCCACGAAGCAGGGCAAACGCAGAGAATGAGGTGTTAGAGACGAGGATTGCGGCAGCACCGTGGTGAATGTCGATGACGGCGAAAGGAAGAGAGAGAAGTCGGCGAGAGGCAAGGAGGGGGGAAGGCTTGAAGAGAACGGTGGCGTCAGAAACAGAGGCGGCGCACACAGGGACGAGCACAGCACTCTCAGGGGGAATATCGGTGTCCTCGGCAACAACAAGCTTATCATCACAGCGAATCGGAGGTTCGTCGAAGAGTGCATCACAAAGCGGAGAAAAGACGACCTGCGCACGGGCACAGTTAATGACGGCGCTATGGCGGGATAGAAAGTCCGAGCCAAGGATGACGTCATGGGAGCTTGCACGGAGGACTAAAAATTCGACAACATATAAAACATCGGCGATGACGACGCGTGCTGTGCAAGCGGCAGAAGGAACAACGGGCTCGGCGCTAGCTGTACGGAGGGAGAGTCCAGAAGATGGGGTGGTAACTTTTCGAAGTGAACGGCAGAAGTTTTCGTTAATAACAGAAACGGTGGCCCCAGTGTCCACAAGCGCAAGTGTCGGGACGCCGTCTACAAACACGTCAAGAAGATTCGGCGGTGAAAGGCGAGGACTTGAGCAGGGCGATGAGAGCGCAGTTCGTGCCCCAGGAACTGCGGCTGCTAGTTTTCCGAATCGGCGGTGGCGGTGCGACGCCTCATGGGCGACAAGGAGCGGCGGCGAGGGGAGGGCGAGCGGTGTGAAACGTAGGGCTGGCGACCAAGCGCGCGATCAGGCGAGGTGCCCCGATGGGGTGGTTCGAAAGGTGGGCGGAAGGTGCGATCCGTACCGGGGTAGTCCGGCAGGGGGTGCAGAGGCGCAGGCATAGTACGTCGACAGAGGCGCGCGACGTGGCCTGGAATACCGCAGGCGTAGCAGATAGGTCTGTTATCAGCCGTGCGCCAAGGATTGTAGGCAGCGGGCGCGAAACGGTGTCGTGGAGCAGCAGGCGCAGACACCGCAGGAGGAGCGTATGCATAGGCCTGCTGCCGCGGTGGTCTTCTGACAGCGTCGGCATAGGTGAGAGGCACAGGTGCGGGCGCAGGCGGCACGGTTACTGCACGATCGTAGCTCAACGGGGCGGCAACAGGGTTGGGCTGGATTGGGAAAAGACCGGCCTGGGGAGCCAAGGGTGCCGGTTGCCGAAGACAAGGAAGTGCATCGGCGGCCTCCTGCGTGATGGCGTGCCGGATCTCAGGGCTGAGGACGGGCGGAGACGAGTGTTGGTGAGAAAGGAGCGAGAGTTGCCTGGCGACCTCGTCCCGCACGAAGTCTTTGATGGTAGCGAGTAAGTCATTGTTGATGCCCAGGCCGGAGATGGAGTCGGCAGGTGGGGGAGAGCGACGAGCACAAAGGCGTTTCCGCAACTCGTCGAAACCTTGGCACAGGGTGTACACCGAGGCAACGGTGGTGGGGCTCTTCGCCAACAACATCTGAAAGGCGTCGTCGTCGATGCCTTTCAGGATATGCTTTATCTTGTCAGCCTCGGTCATAGCCGGGTCAACACGCTTACAAAGGTCCACTACATCCTCAATGTAGCTCGTGAAAGTCTCGTTAGTGTGCTGAGCTCGGACACGCAGGCTTTGCTCAGCGCGCAGTTTCCGCACGGCGGGACGACCGAAAACCTCCGCGAGTGTGCTCTTCAGAACGGCCCAGGTGGGAATGTCGGCCTCGTGGTTCCGGAACCACAGGTTCGCAACGTCGCTGAGGTAGAAAATCACATTGGTGAGTTTGACGCGGTCGCCCCAGTTGTTATGGCGGCTCACCCGTTCATACGACTCCAGCCACTCTTCCACATCCTGGTCGCTGTGGCCGCTGAAAACAGCGGGGTCCCGCTGCCGGACGGCACCGGAGCAGATGACTGGCTCCGGCGGAGGGGCTGGCTGTTGACTGGGGGGCTGCTGACCGGCCTTGGACATCGGGATGGTGCGACTGCGAAGGTCCACGGTGATGGGGAAAGGTGACCGCCGCAACCTCCACCAAATGTAGAGCGGTTTATTGACACGTTGAAGCACCAGCGATAAAGACCCTGGCGCAAGAAGTCCGGGAACCAGCGAGGCGAGGGACCGGCACACAAGCGGCAGTTCTCCAGCACGAGCCTTCTACGGACTTCTTCTTCTTCTTCACCTCGGCGCTAGCGCTTCGTCGTCGTTGGTAGTACTGTATCACCTTCTTCATTCCAGGCCAAATAAACACAATTGTACATCTAACTAGGCGCACAGGCTGTTTTCCAGACTTTTTTCAAAGGCAGTCATCAGCGAGTTGCAGAATTGCTTGACCGCAGCAGATGAAAGACACATTCACGTGTAGCGCAAGCGTGTCATGAACAGATATAGGCACTATCACGACGGCCAGCACTCATGAGGGTGTTTAACCCTCATTCACGTTGACTTCACACGCCGAGGATAGGGTGACCCTTCCATTCTGCGCAGGTTTTTCTACTGTCAACTGCGGCGTGCATCAGAAATAACGAAAACAATAACACTATATGATAAAGTGAACTAAATCGAAATTAGCATAATATTCGAAGTATTTGACATCTTGTTTCTTCAGGACTTTTCAAAACGTTCCATTGAAATTAAGTGGTTGCTTTTCAAGAACAAAACGCACGAGTTAGTACTGGCGCACATACTGACTGTTACTCTAACAGACAAACAGTCGTCATCATGGTTCAACACCATGTTGATTCGTCCGGACCAGGACGAATTTTTCTTTAACTACGAAATTTCTGAGAAAGCTGTATAGCTTTCCTTTGTAGCCGTATGGCTGCGCTTGGGTGGATGCCAATGAGCAATTACTCCCTTATTACGAATTTACTCCACCTTGGGGGATTCCCCTAAAGATTTGACCGACACTGAAACGTTTTAATAACAAACAGAAAAGTCTCTTCGTTCAGCTAAACGAACTAACAACCAATGTTCATGGTATTACGCTGCGAAAAAAAATGCATGAATCATTTGCTAAAAAATCGTTTTTTCTATTTATTTATTTATTTATTTATTTATTTATTTATTTATTTATTTATTTATTTATTTATTTATTTATTTATTTATTTCAAGATACCCCTAAAGGCCCTCTTCACGAGGGTATTACATAGGGGTTTCATCTGTACTTCCAACAATGATAAAAACAACCCTTAAATATTTTTGAGTATTATTTGCCCTAAACGCTCGCAACCATTACAATTGTACGTTCACCAAAACAGTCCAGTTCATAACCGTGATTTAGCCGATGAACTTATCCACACACTCAGCTGTGTATTTACGCGAGGTCCGGCTAACGCTAGAGTATATTTTTCTAGTTGCCATCCCTGGTCATGCCTGATATGAGCTTTACTCTTTTCGATAGCGCGAGAATCATTGAGTCAGTAAAGTTGATATCCTCATCAGGTGTCGAGGGCATTAACTTAAAAGTTCTAAACACGCAAAAAGTGCTGTGAGATTGTATGCCTTATTTTCAAGCAATGGGGTTCATCGGGAGCAGTGCCGGAAGACTGGAAAATAGGGTTGTTCCGTATGTGAGAAAAGGTCCTAAATTCTCATGTTCTAGTCATCATCGTAATTTACTAAGAAGCGTTTGTTCAAAGCTAATGGTGTATGCGCTGTACTCTCACATAGTAAAATTCCTAATGACTATAGCATTTTTTCAACCCAATCAAAACTGATTTCGCAAAGGACTCTCATGAGACAACATGACTTCTTGACTGGATTGAAATATACCTGTAGACGCCCTCTTTTTGGAGTTTGAAAGGCTTTTGACAAAACTCCTCAAAACCACTTCTTCTTAAACATTCACTATTACACATTAACCCTATTGTATTTGACTGGGTATGCAATTTTTTTTCCAACCGAAAGCAATTTGTGAACACTAACAAACACTAATCCGCTTGCTATCCAGTACTATGCTGTGTTCCCCAACACACTGTACATACACCCTTGCTCTTTCTCATCTGCATTAATGAGCTGCCTAATAATATTGTTTCCCACTTCCACCTTTTTGCAGGTGGTTGAGTCATCTACCGCCCATTCATAACAGTTCTGACTTTTGCATACTTCAAAACGACCTTAAATGTGTGGAAACCTGGTGCGACAAACGGTTAATGCCCTCAAACATTAATAAAACGTCATCACTCTCTTTTCATCAACGCCAGCACTATCAACCCTCCAGGTATGCTATCTGCGGCTCCAAAATTTCATCTGTCCTGTCATATAAATATTTTGGCCTCACCTTTCTAACAGCCACCGCGGTAGCTCATTGTTTATGGTGCTCGGCTGCTGACTCGAATAATGCGGGTTCGATCCCGGCCGCGGTGGTAGCATTTCGATGGAGGCGAAATTCTAGCGGCCCGTGTACTGTGAGATGTCAGTGCAAGTTAAAAAACCCCAGGTAGTCGAAATTATTCGGAGCCCAGCATCCCTCACAGCCTGAGTCACTTTGGAATGTTAAAACCTCAGAAACCAAACCCGACCATACTACGAACATTTGTAACGAAGACAACTGCACTCTTGGTTACTTCCATAGATGCTTGCGCCTCGCCCCTGCCTGGGTGAAAACGTTAACCTAGCTCACATTTGTTCGACCTAAGCTAGAATACCTATGCTCAGTCTGGGGCCCTCATCAATCTAACCTTTGCAACATCCTTGAATCAGTTCGAAATCATGCGGCAATATTTATTTTTTTCAGGCTACTGTTATCATTTCATCATAAATGCTCTTAAATCACTGGCTCACCTCAGTAATCTCGAATTGAGACGATGCATCTTTAGGCTTTGCCTTATTCACGAATTTTATCATTCAGCACTTGATGTTTAAGTCATCTTGTCAGCTCATCGCTTATCAAGCCGCGTTAGCCATCCTAAAGCCGTCTACCCTCCTACAGCACAGACTGCAGCTTAACAGCTCATCGCTCGTTCTTTGTGAAAACTTCTCGGGACTGGAAACGTCTGCGAATGGACTTTGTGCGCGACTCCAGTCCATCTCAATTCATGCATGACCGCCATCGAATCATAATTCAAATGAACAGTCAGCCCATCCCTCATGTAATACGCCATTTCTAGGGCACTGGAGGTACTGATGATAAATATATTTAAAAAAAATATGTGGATGTGTTCTGAGTAGGGGGTAACATCCCAAAGATGCAGATGTGCTATGACAGACATCGTAGAGGGGGCTGAGATATATTTCGGTCACTCGAGGTTGTTTCATCTGCGCTTACATCGCACAGTGCATGAGTGTTTTGTTTAAGCGGTCCGCATTTCATCCCATGACCTTGGGTGAGCAAGCGGATTGCAATCGCCACTAGGCCAGCCTGGCGCGTAACAGCTGAAATTGTTTTCTTTATGCCATGGCGGAACGGTACCTGTGAGCGCCGCAGTTTTCCTATATCGTTAAAGGGAGTGTTAAGTAAAGTAACTAACTAAACTAAACACTAAACATTCAGCTAACTAAACATTCACTACTAAACGTTCACTAACTAAACATTCAGAGCATTTCGGCGACAACATTCTGCTTACTAAAGTTAACTGGCACCACCATGACGGAAGAGGGACTATTATCTTTAAAGGATCACGCATCGGAGAAGAATTTGGTCAAAGAGCAACATGGGAGGCGATGCTCTTAAGGAAATTCCGAAGTTGAAATATGTGAGTGGTAGAGAATACAAACAAAGATGCTTGCAAACAAGAAACTGCATGCCCCTATGGCTAGGCGTTAGTAAAGCACTGTAAAATAATAACTCCAGCTACCGAGGTTAAAATGCATTTGAGCAAATATGGCCTTATGTGACTTGAGACCCATAATACGTCCTTCTAATCAGTGCCATGAAGCCATTTGCGCGCTTCGAGTGTCACTTTTCCTTGTGGTCTGTTATAAATTTAATAAAAGCACATAAAAGTTTCTTTTTTTCTTTTCTGTGCCTGTTCAACAAGTGTTCTTTACTATTTCTTGAACTATTCCTAATTAAGAACTGAAATCAGTACGGTTGTCCCATCATAATATGATTTATAGGCCATATTGACGACGCCTGGCATTACTATAAAAAGTGACAGTCGTACGGGACATTGTTCCCGTTTTTTACATCTAGGTTGAAAAATATGCAAGCAAAACGCAGTGAAAATATAAAAACAAGCGTTTCTTTCTTAACATGATTATGCAGAAGGATTGAAACAAGCAAAGAAAGGATTATACGCGTTCAAAAATTATTATAGGAAGGCCTGAGGCGTTCCAGAATATTTTTCATCTGTTTATAAAGCGGACTGATTAGGTCTGCTTCAAAGAAACAGACGCGCACAATGATATTTTTAACATACTAACGCCACCTTCCTCTGGCTTTATTATTTTGCGACAATTGGACAGTCTACTTACTACGAACTTGTGATAGAGCGAACGCAATGCGCGGCACCGTCAGGTTCTTTATAAGTGAGCCCTACTCTATAGGTTGAGAAGCATACGACCGAAAACACTACAGTGCGGCAGACCAATTTGTAATATGTACGAAATTGCATTTCAAAATATCCGATGCAAAATATTGTGATAGTGAGCAGATGCAGTCGTGCCCCGTTAATACAACTCTCTTTTATGTGGACGACACATGAACCATTTTTCTGGACCCAAATCAGTTCCAATGCATATACGGCTCAGTAATATCGAAGCTCACGGTTGCGGCAAGGGACAGGATGAAAATGCAAGGTGTCCATTGGGGCGCATGTATTTTTGGCGCGGTAATATTTACAGCGGCGAGGACTACGTCTATCCCAGTCTGATGTTTCTTCTCCTGGGTTTTAAGTGCAAGATACCAGACAAGGGCAGAATGTGGTGAGGCCTCTACCCGCATGACTAGTGTATCGCGTGTTCTCGCCAAAGAGAGCGAGAAAATTCAACTGACTCAGTATCGGCCTTTTTTGGTTTTATTTTCTGGTTTCATGCTTTATTGGGCATATTTGCTGGTTTCATGCTTTATTGGGCAAAGAGGCCTCGTTGGCACGCCTTTCCATTTATCGTGTTGCACGAATGGCTCCGGAAAAAAAAAACTTTCTCTCGAGCAGCGAAGTTTATGCTCCGCTTAAAGTGATGTTTATCCACTGTAAGCCGGCTGGGTAGGAAGGGTGTCATTGCGCCATGCCTTGTACGTACACCGCTCGGGGCTTCAAACTTCCCTACGCGTTCTAAGATAATAGAGGTCGGAACTATGCACCTCCAGTTTCAAAACATTGTAATATCCACTCCACTGCGCACTGCTATGCACTAAGCACACCTTGATCAGTAAGTGTTGTATCGAATTTTTTGTTGTTCCTTCACGACTCGCTATCTGTTCGACTTGCTTCACGGACAGTTTTGCTCGGCAACCGAAGTGTCTATATTAACTAGGCGCGATTGCATATGATTTCATATGGCTAAGGGCATGACCACGTATACCATAATGTTCGATTTTAATAAAGGGGTTTTATGATTAGGTGTACCTAATTTCTTAGTGAAATATATAAAAATGATTAGTATAAACCTCAAGGGTTCGATATGAATTTAGATATGATCTTTGTACGTTCATGACGGATATTAAGAAAAGCTTCGCTTGGGAGGAGAGAAGGAGAAAACGCTTATAACAGACAGGTGCTTAGCGCCACTTATTTTAATTGTTAAAGAAGGCATGCTTTTTGCCCTCTAAGGCGCTTAGGAAATGACAAGAATTTTAGTCAACCCGACAAAGCTTGAACATACAATAGTTTTTTGGGTAAAAATGACAAATTGTTGTTCGCCAGGGCATGGATTTTTAATGGTTTTGCATAGACAACCATTGTATGTCCATATTAAGTCAGGCTTACAAAAATATTCCTTTTGCCCCCTTTCCTGCGTATAAAATTGCAATCCAGGATATAAATCTAAAGTGCAAAGGTTGCAAAAGGATCAACCGAGAAGGCTAGCTGTCACCAGCTGTTGCTGCCTGCTGGCTTCTATCTGTGTCACCCACAGCCCACGCGAACTCGCTTGCCAAAGTGACATTTTTTCGTCCTTCAGGCTTCCCTCTATGGAGGGCGCTCGTTGTATTTGATGCAGGAGTTATAAGTCTTAGAATGTGAACTCACGGTCTATCCCGTCGTCCAGAGCAGGTGAAGCAATAAATGTGTTTCAGAAAAGGCCCAGCATAATCTAAGATGGGACTTAAATATATCGTTGCTACGATCGCCTCAGGAATACTCCGCCAACAGTAATTTTTCTATGTTCAGCTTTTCATTGCTAGTGTGAGCACGCTCGGCTGCCTCCACCGCTTGGTATGGCAAGCTGTGGCACCAGCGTCGACATCCAAGAAAAGATGGTGGCGTCAGCACGCGCAACAGCTCGAAATCGCGGCTGAGTGCAGAACGGTGTAGAAAAATTTCCCAAGACAACATAAGACGATACAATAATTCTCTGAGAAATCTGATCTTCTCTCACTTGACCAAAAAGAGAAAATTTCGTGTGGATGTGGCTTCTAGCCAATAACATCAATATATGAATACCACAAACCTCCTAGGCAATATAAAAAATACGTGCATAATGGTTGTCTCTGCACCTGGGAATAGTATGAATACCCGAAAGTCTGTTTTGAGTGCAATGGAGAACACCGGTTCTGGGCGAGTCCTTTCATGCATCCACAACGTCCGACGCAGTGACTGAGCGGCTATGGCCCGAGGACGAAGCCCTCGGGTTCGATTCCGAGGACGGGCCTCGGGTTCGATTCAAAATCGACGGTCGCATTTCTAAGGAGGGTGAAGTTTAAACAGATTTGTTTACTGGAATATCGGTGCCCGCCGAAGAATCCAGATGGTCAAATTTAGCAAGCGTGCTATACTATGGAAGCCTAAGGTCGCCTCTACGGATGTAGCTTCTACGGCTGAGACAAAATAGCTAGCTATATAGGTGCCATTAAGATGTTCTGATTCATTTTTTACGGCGTGCCTCAAATAGACTTATTACAGTGGGTGGCTTTGTGATGTGTACTTTCCTCACCGATTTGAATTTATTTGGTACAAATGAGTTATTACAAATTAAATTTAGTGCAATCGAGTGCAAATTAGATTTAGTACAAATCAGCTCCAATAATGAGCGGGGTGTGATTATCACTCATGCGAAAAGTTGCAGTGCTTAATACTATTCACAAATATGCAGGTGCCGCCTGCCAAGTGCGCGATTGCTCCCCCTACTCAGTCCTCCCACTATGCAATGTATCGCGCGGTCATGCAATAAAAAGGCGGCCTCTTCTATGCATCCCTGGCTGCGTGATTGACTGTCGCCTCTACCACATGACAACGTCTTGATGTTACATAATTTATATATAGAAAAAAATAATACGAAGTGCGAGAAGGAAAGGTAAGCTCGAGGTCTCGTGTTTTCTTCAAAGTTCCTTCTTACTCCTCTAAAGATGAGAAACGAAACATTTACTGAAGCGGTGTGGCCAACAAACGTTCTGCACACGCGCGTGTTCCGGGAAGTACAGGGAAACAAATGGCAGTACCTGCAAGAAAATGGTAGAACACGCCTGGCGCTCTTTATTGTAATGCTTATACCGTGCCTTGGCAGAGTTCTTCACCGAGTTTGTCGTTCTTAATATATCTACAACGCCCCAGAGCTGTTCCAAAAATTTTCTGCACCTTTAGCTCTTTCTGCACTTGTTTCGAGCATCCTCAGCTCGATAAAGATAAGGAGGGCAACCGATTTTTATATTTCGTGATTTTGGATTCTATATTTTGTAATATAAATGTATGAAAACGAGAACAAGTCCTCGAACTGCTGTGACCTCGTTATTGCAATGCCAAGTGTCCTCAATAAGGGCTATAAAACGGCAGCCGCTACAAGAAATTCATGTATCTTGCAAGCCATTTCCCCTGCAAACCACATTAGGTAAGTGCGGTGCATTGCTGGTTGAACTGGTTAGAATACGTTGGTTGGGCTTCGTTAGAGTTCCGAGTTATGGTGAAAGGACAAGGACGGAGAGCAAGAATTGACACGCAGGGCTAACTTCCAACAACTTTATCTGGAAAAGCCACCGCTATTTACACATATTACATTTCCACGACACCAAATGTCATGCGCGTGATCAGTTGAAAAGGAGGTCATCAAAATATTTTGTTGACAAATTGAATAAAGGAGTGCTCACGCAAACACTTCGTAGTCTTGCTATCTTTTCCGCCTTGATGATGTCTCGTGTGCGCTTGTCTTTACTCTTCCTGAATAAGAAACACGTATTAAAGAGTGGCCTACAACCTTAAATAGTGTTGCAATGTTTTCAAGCGGCCCATCTTGTTCATTCTTATATGTTACATTATGAATATGCTCTCGAAGAAGTCATTAACACAACGACATTTTTGGCACACATAGTGTTGTCCGCACGAGAGTGGAATTTCATACACGGCACCTTGTCTTCATTCAATAAACCAAACTTGATGCTTCTTTTTGCATTCATTAGGCACCACGTTACGGCCAGACGTATTTAACACGCACAGCGTGTTTTAATGCAGCTAGAAATTTAGATAGATTGATGACTTCCGAATTTTTATTGACAGTGGCCAGTATTCTTTTGAATGCAGTGCTTTTAATACACTTGCCGTGCTCAAACAAAGCTTTAAGCCGCTTGTTTTAAAATTCTAACTAACTTCTAACAACAGGCTCCGATTTCTGGTCATTATCTTCATCTTTCGGCTTGGTCCAACCTCTTGGTCCTATGAACCACGCAATAGTAAGCATTGTTACCCTTCAATTGAGCTCATTTCAAAGTAGGGAAGGGAGAAATTGCAAATCTTTTTGGTTTCATAACGCCCTCAACAATCCTGTTGACATTTTAATTATAAACGTCTTTATTGCAGAAATATTGTTAAAAAATTTAACCCCCCGATAAAGCATGTGCCCGTCCGTCCTCTCAAAAATAGAAATCACTTGCAATGATTCCTTATACGCAGAGTATCTCTCATAACCTCAGTTAGCAGCCGCGGTGCCTCAGCGGTTATGGCTCTCGGCTGCTGACCCGAAAGACGCGGGTTCGATCCCGGCCGCGGCAGTCTAATTTTGATGGGGGCGAAATTCTGGAGGCCCGTGTACAGTGCGATGTCAGTCCACGTTAAAAGAACCCCAGTTGGTCGAAATTTCCTGAGCCCTTCACTATGGCGTCCCTCAGCCTGAGTCGTTAAACCCCCATAAACCATAATCTGGAGTAAACCGCAAAACGGACAGAGTTACAGATTATTTCCTCAGTCCCTTAAAAAGCTGTGCAAGTTAAGTAGACCTGACCGTAATGTGCCTAATGAATGCAAAAAGAAGCATCAAGTTCCGTTTATTGAATGGAAACTAGATGTTGGGCATGAAATTCCACTCTCGCGCGAACAACACTACGCGGGTCAAACCAGTCGTTGGCTTGACGGCCGCCTTCGGGAGCGTAATTCCAAAATAAAAAATTAAGAATGAACGTGATGGACAGCTTGCCAAACATAGCAACACCTGTAAAAGCTGTAAGCCACACCTTAAGAAGCGTTTCTTTAGCCGGGAACGGACAAGCGTACACGACTAATCATCGAAGTGGAAAAGATAAGCAGATTAGTGAGTGCTTGCGTGAGTATGTCTTGTGCCAACTTGTCAAAAATTCTAAAGAAGATTGCAATTCTCCCTAATCCGAAATTTGAGCGCAGATCTCTCGGTGCCTCAGGCTCTCTAAAGGCGCATTTGTTTTGCTTTGCTCGGTCGGTGGTACGTCTGGCGACGAGGTGAGGTGAGGTGCTACTTACCTCAATCTGCTAATGATCTGGGTAATGTCACATCCCCGTTGTCTCTACAATATCCCACTTTAGGTGGTGGATAATAAAAACGAATTAAAATGGATGTAATCGGATTCTTTTTTATACCTTCCCAGGTCATCATAAATTAAGATATTAAATAGCCCCGATATTCCATACGTTTTAACTAGTTGTGGGTGAAACATTAGGCTGTACAGCACGGGAGGAACAAAGAGCTCCCGTGCCCATTTTTATTGGTACTGTGATATCTAAACCTTACCGCTGAATTGTGCAATGCAAAGCCATTTCCAGGCGATAGAACTTTACAGCAGCTAATATGTGTTCCACCTCTGTGTTTCTTCTTTTTTGCGGTTCGCGCCATTGGGCGACTCGGAAATCAAGAGCGGGTGTTTTTATTCCTGCAGCACTCCCGTCTCAGAAAAACCGCGTGGTTTACAAGATTTACGGCACTTCGTCGCTGTGCTGGCACGCAGCTACGCTGCTATTCAAGACGTGCTACGACGACTGCAATGACAACTGCGGATCCTGCGACAAAGGCAGGAAGGACGATGGGATATCCCAATGCAAACCTCGGAAGGAGCTGGGCTGCCCCCAGATGCAGTTCGCCCGCTACCCGCAAGCCGCGCCGTTCCCTCAGTGCCCCGTCTATCGCTCTTGTACTTGAAAGTACAGCAGCGCCTTTCTGAGCTGCATGCAATCCCATTTTACGAAATAAAGCATGGCAGGGAGAATCACCTATTCGGATAAAAATGTTTAAAAGCCCTTTCCTAGTGATTTGAAGAATTTATGTGCGACAACTGGGCGGAGGGTGCTTTCGTGTGGCGCGCCTGCTCCGCATGAGTAATGACGCTACGTGTCCGTTGAAGCTTGGCGGCTTTCGCCCTCAGCCTGTCTTTCTGGGACAGATGACACACCATCGTGAGGTGGCGTACCTTTCGTTCAAACAATAAACGAAGGCTCGCCCGCGGATACCCCCGGCGCACACTTTATTTCGTGTTTCCATCTATATCTCAGGATTTTTTACTTGCCGTTTGGAAGAGACTGACAAGTGAGTCTACATTTTTGTTTTTCATTGTGATGCACATGGGTTAAATAATTTCGTTTTTCAGATTTAATAGTTCAAGGTAAAAAAGTTTGTGTGCATACATGTATTTTCATTTTTTTTGTTATAAATGCAGGAATGTATTTAACGGCTACATTTGTGTCTCTCTTTGTCCACAAAATTTGTCCGTTGGATTTACTTCTATCAATACATGAAGAATATTCATCCGGCTGAATTGGCTCTGAGCAATCAGGTAGGCCGAACTAAAACTCGAGGGCTTTTTCTTCGGTGAGCCTGCTCGGCCGTAGAAATGAGCTATTATTTCCTCACACAGCGCGCGAAGATAAGGAAACGCCTGATGGGCACACTGAGCGTGCTGACGGACGCTTGGGCCAGGTGGTTGGACCCAGTAAATGGAAACAGCGCGAGAATGAACGCAGAAGACTGCAGGGCACAAAGATAGTGATACATATAAAATTATAACATTTTTAAGGAGCTTGCGACAAGAAAATGTGGGGCTAGACAGCCGGTGTTTCTGTCCGTTGTCCCTGGAATGTGCCACTCTAAGCGATGGGCCATAAATATGGAATAAAAAATACTTTGTGAAGCTCTCGGATATTTTTCCAGGTCCTCAGCATCTGAGATATCGAATAGTCTCATTATATTAGTGGTTACGACTATATGCTCGTGAAATATACGGTTATACAGCACGGGACAAACACCAGGCGTGCCTACCCACACATACTCGCATCCTGCCTCTTCCTTGCGGTATAACCCTTACCGATGAATAGTCGATTGCAATACACCTGGAACTCGGCGCACCTTGACACTGGGTAACATGTGTTGAAAGTTCTGTTTGTTTCTTCGGGCTGTCCTACTGGTGGGCTCGCAAATTAAGACCGCGTGTTTTTACTCCTGCAGCCATCACGTCTCAGAAAAACCGCATGCTGTACCAAATTTACGACACTTCGACGATGTGCCTAAACGCAGCTTCGGTGCTCTGTAAGACTCGCTACGATGACGATGACTTCCACTCCTGTGCCAGAGGTTGCAAGGACGAGGGGATATCACGAGCAAGATTCGCAAAGAGCTGGACTGCTCCCAGAGGCAGTTCAGCCGCTTCCCGCGAGCCGAGACGTTCCGTCTGTGCGCCGTGTATCGCTGCTGCCCTTGAAAGCGCAGCTGTGCCTTTTTGAGCTGTCTGAAACTTTAGATCCCAAAATAATAAAGGGTAGGGTGGTTCAGCTATACTTATGACTATAAAACTTTAGCCCCACATAAAAGTGTCGTCAAAAGCACTTCATGGGAAAGTTGCAAACTTGATATGCAGCAGCAAGACGGACGGCACCTTCCCGCGAAGCACCAGCAGTGAATGAGTAGGTATGCTGCATGTTTATTAAGCGTGGATGCCGTTGGCCACCGCCCAGCTTTCGAGGAAAGGCACCATACTATTGTGAAGCGACCACCTCCAGTTGAGACCATAACCAAATGCTTGAGACAAACTCGTATGCTCTTCGGATCACGTGTTATTTTTCATACCTGTGCTCAACAAGTGTGAATCAAAAGAGGCTGACAAGTGAGGCCATATATCCTGTTTTTCGCTGAGGCGTGCCTAGATCAAAAAACTTGCTTTCAGATTTCATATTTCAAGATAAAAATTCGGTGTCTCTGAGCAGGTTTTAATAGCTATAATGTACCGTGACCTAAAAAACCAAAGCGTATTTTGAAATCAAGCGAATGTTGTGATAGTTATGCAAAGAATACTAAGACGGCTCCATCACAGCTCAGTACTACAACACTACGACAGACAGGACGTCGCCACACAAAACACCTTGTAAGTGGAAAAACCCAAGGGCATGTATAAGGACTTCGTAGCTTTAAGTGAACTGCACCATACCAATCCTCCTGGAGAAAAAAGAACAGTTCTAATGTTGGTTCCGTTCTCGAACGCTGCTCTTGCCTGATCGTCGCCTTTGTCCCTGCCTTCAGTCTTCTTCCTGCGCCGTCTTCTGATGGCCGCAGAATCCTGTCGACTGCGCCAGTAAATTTCAGGTTCTTCTCCTTTCCTTGCACCAGGGGTGCCTCGCCCGAGACGGTCGGTTTAACTCGAAGACTGAAGCTTGATCTTCGCACCAGGGGTGCCCCGTCAGAGGCGGTCTTGTGATCAGTTGACACGCAGGGGTAAGGCGAATACTTGAAAATTTATATACAGCTATTTACATTGCATATACAAGTTTAGGCACTCGAGACATATTAAGCGGCAAAAAGGACAACCAACAAAAAGGCGGAACTGGCTAACACTAGGGGAGGCCCCTACTCGGCGTAGCCTACGATGCATACCATCTCACCTTAGCCCAGAACCCCAGCTTCCGTAGGGCAAAACGCCCTTTCCATTGCAAACTAAAAGTAAAAACAAACACAAATACAAATTCGTGCCAGCACGTGCGCGAATCGGTACCGCGGGGAGGGGGGACACCCGTAGTTCCCGGCGCGTTCGCGAGCGGCCGCGTTCCAAGGAAGGAGACGCTTCGCTTTGAGGGCCCCCAGCCGCGTTCCGATGACCCCGCGTACACTACCGATCCCTTACAGGTTGTTCATCTAACAGACGTGTATGCCTTGGCTGAGTACCAACCGGAGTGGCACTCACTATTAGTGATGTGCTCTGCATTGCCCCTTTTCTAGCGCATGGTCTTTTCAATATGTATTGTTTAACGCTGTTTTCATAATGGCTTGTATATAGTTCATGTACACAGAACATTACATCACTGTAATAAATACGATATTGAAGAAAAAAAAAAGCGTCGTGGCTGAGTGGTACGAAGCGCGCGCCTGTGTGTTCATTTTACAAAGGGCCTGGGTTCGACTCCCGGCTTGGCTCGTTTTTTTATTTCTTTTTTATTTTTCTTATAATTAACATTAGGTAGAAAGTCGAATGATGATGGATGATTAGGTAGAAGAGGAAAGGCAGGGAGATTAACCCGAATAATAATCGGTTTGCTACCCTACACGGGGGGAAGGGGGGGTGAGGGGATAAACAAATGAAAGAGAAAGGGGAGTAACAGAAAATTGGAGACACTCTAAAAAGTCAGCGTTCGGTGAAGTCACAACCTATCGTGCAGGCCAGAAGTCCGAAAGAAGCTTAGCAGTGCCTTGGAGGCTTTCACAGAAAGTCGAAACTGTCAAACTCTAATGCCTACTTTGAAAAACACTGCGCTCTTTACTTGCGCTGCCTACTTGTGTCGAAGGGAAAAAGCAGTGTAGTGTATTGGCGACGGACGTGATTGCGAAGTGCTGTTCTCGGGCGATCAGTCACTCTTTTACATGCGGCACGCAATGAATCATAAATTGTGTGGTGATAGAATTCAGTGCGGAGTCGATTATTCCGAGCAGCCTCGGCTAGCGGCAACCCGACATTGATCGGCGTACTCAGCGGCTCTAAAGTGAGCGGCGTCTGATTCGGGAAGTCTCCACTTTTGAGCTGTTGTCACAAGGAAAATTCTTTGATGTGCTTCCGTTCGTAGTAATGTTTTGTATTAGATGTCGGATTCGGTGTGTTATGGGTGTGAGCTAGTGCGGTGAGATGGGGATAGTTGAAAGCTGTGTATTTGGGCCGTGAGCAGAGATTCCGCTGCGCAGGTCATCGAACGCAACAAGTGGTGTCGTATATTAGCGCACTTGCCGCTGCAGTTGGCATTGTTATCGTGAGAAGCTGACGACGAGGTTCCGTGGTGTCTGAATAGGGCGCACAAAGAGGTTCGTCATCGTCCTCTCGCGGTAACAATATAAACGAGTAAAAATTCGGGCTTCTTACGCACCAATGAGATGTAAGCGCAGCGTGAGTGAACGTTGTGGCTGGCATTTTATTGTTGACATCCGCTCTGATGTTTTTAATCTTTGTAAATATCATCTTTTTAACTAAAGTTGTCCATTTGCTCGATCGTATTCTACTATCGTTGTTTTTCACTGCTGCCACAACTCACAAGAGTGTTGAAACTTGTGCTGTAGGTTAAGGAATGATATATATAACATTTGCTACGCTTATCATGTGAGTGGCATACAGCGGTTGTACGGTCGGTGATTTTTAAACAAAAAAGAACAGCGCACCAGGTCTCGGAGGAAGGAAATGCTTCAGGTGAACCACTCAAGCAGACGACATGACCGGCCGGCCTGCGCGGCCGGCCTAGCTGCGAAAGCCTGATACAGGAGGGACCGGTAAAAAACCCCCAGAACCAAGGCACTCTGTTTTGTAGAAAATTAAAGAAAAAGCAATCTTTTTGCAAAATAAAACACTGTTATCATTATACCACAATATCAACCAACATTTACTTTAATTCTGAGTTCATTACGATTTTTACTTTTGACGCACTACATTACGATGCGGACGAGGAGCGCGAACAGGCGCCGCAGCCTTGGCTGCGTTGACTGCTATGTATGAAACGGAGTATAAGTTAAATGAAGGTAATAATCAACAGCTTCTATTTGCAATTTGTGAGATTTTGGCTCTACTTTTGTAACCTAGATGTAAAAAACGGGATCAGGACCTCGTGCGACTGTGAACTACTTACTGCAAAGCCAAGTGTCCTCAATATGGGCTATAAAGCGGCCCCCGCACCCCGCACATCCCTAAGCCTACGAGTATTGTGACTTGCTAACCACATTAGGCAAGTGCTGGGCAGCGCTTTGTTAAACAAGGTAGTATATTCTAGTTGGGCTTCTACGGAGTGTGCGTTAATTCCTCAGTGACGGCGATATAATGAAAGGGCAGTTAGTGGCTGAACTGCGTTAATTATGTTTCTGCAGTATCTTTAAAGCAAACTTAAGCTGATATTGTCCCACCTCGGCAGATCTAGCTTCTTTTCCGAAAAAACGCAACGCGGCTACTAAAACGAAGAACCAGGGATAAGGAAGACTCGTACGTGACGCCGTTTCTTCTTAACCGTGAATTGCTCAGGATGAACTGGTGGGCTAGTAGGTTACGCATAGCAAATGATTCCCGGTTTGTGGTGTATTTTATGTCTATCTATGCCTCTTTCTTGTGTGCCAGGAATGATTTGCCATGAATGTTAAATGAAACTGCATTTTGCTAAGGCAGTGAAAACACAAAGTCGCTTTTTCAGGCGCATCGACTCGTAAATCTTTGGTTATGAATGAGTTAACGGCAGTTTATATTATTCATTGTCGAGCATGCCTCTGATCAGGTTACCGCCAGCAGAACGAGGCGAATGCCCGTAGATCAGTGATGAGAGAGCTGTTTCCTCTCTCACTTACTCTCCGCGCACCGGAATGTCCATTAGATATAACAAATAAGTGTGCTACATAAAGATAACAAAAGCTACGAATGGTAGCGCTGGTCCCATTTGTTTTTCGTGCATGAAATCTCTGTATATGCAAGCAACATGTGTAATTTCAGACCTGCCATCTCTGCGATGACTGCAAAGAAGTTAGCGGAGCTCTGGTTGCTTTGCGCCGTCTTCGCCGTCCTCGTATTCTCGGCAGCGGAAGCAAGTTACACCAGAGCGTTTTATGAGGTGAGTATCGCTTTGATTTTAAAGTTTATTCAGTCCTATAGCATACAGGTTTCTAAATGCCTGGTTGCTGTAGCTTTCTATTGGTTCTGTTGCGTGAACAGTTGCTGAAGAGGCGCAGAAAAGAAATAAAGCACTTTTGAGTGCTTTTCAGGCACCCTTAACTGCAGCTCTAAGGAAAAGTATGTTGCCTGAAATATCTGAATGCATTGGTGGAACGGATATATACAAAATGGGATATTGCGGTTCTTTACTTGCATAAGGTTATATTGTATCAAAGGCATACTAACGTAGTGCACGTTTCTTTACTTCATTTTTTTTGTGCGTTGCTATTACCTGCATCTGTATGCGTGCAGTCTTACGTTTTAAAGCATATTTGTCTGCAATAGAGTGTTTGTGCTCAGTCTTCACCACTCACTTATTCTGGCTTATTCCGCAATCCTTGCAGTCTGCTACAGAGCATTGTCTTCCGTTAGTACTCTTTCCATTCAACTGTTAGCGGTTTGCATTGAAGCCAATAATGATTTCCTTCTTTATCGAGGTTATGGGAGTAGGCTGTCGTCAGCGGTGTATTGTCGAGTAAAGACTTGCATTTTTTTAAATATTTTTTTCTGACAAAGTGTGCAATGGTCCGGTAAAGCTGCACGGCCCTCAAAGCTGTCTCACCGCTAGGAGAAAAAAGCAGATCTTTCGACATTAGCCCATTGTAACCAAATAGTTGGTGCTGATATGTTGAAAAGCACAATTTTCGACTGTGGCCTGCTGTGGTGGTCGAGTGTCTATAGCGTTCGGCCAGCTAACCAAAGGCCGTGGCAACAAATCCAGATACCGAAATCCAAAAGCTCTCATGCGATGTGTGATGTCAGTGCCCATTAAAAAATCTGAAATTGGTCGAAGTTAATTCCAAGCCCTCCACTATGACGAGACGTATCTGAAAGCTAATCTGCACCTTTGGTACGTTAAAACCGACTCACCACATACGCCCTGAATTCTTGGGATGTGGAGGAAGATTTTTTTTTTTAAGTAGAGATTTAGGGTTTCAGAACAATCACACTGTAAAACTGCTGAGAAGATGCAGTAAGACATCTCTTGCGTATGCGACTAGGTTCCGCTTGAACCATAATGGAGAATTTTCACTATCTTCCGAGTTTCAGTCTTCTGAACAACTGTCAATGTTATACAGGTTATATACGAATTGCGACTTTTTGGGATTCCAAAGTGATTACGATAGTCCACTCAAACAGGAACTTTTCTTTTCCAGCGCTATAAGAAAGGAACCTCTCAGTCTTCCACAAATTAACTGCATGAAATGGTAGACCTAGCATTCCTTGAAGCAGCGATTCCCGAAGAAAATTATTTAGCTCAAAATAAGCGACCAGGGAACGCTTTTAAAGAAGCTCGTTGTTAGAAAGCTTGCGCAAAATTGCGCACTATTGATTTAAAGTTTTCAATAAAGCTCAGCAGGCCTGGCATCGACTATCGAGTTTCGCAAAAGGACTAAATATTTATGCATATTCAACCCAATTAATAGCTATTGTTGATTCCTCATTGCTCTGAAATGAACGGAGAAGGTTTTACAAATAGGATAAAACAGCGCAATGAAAGACAACACAAGGGAAGGACAAAACACCAGCGTTTACTAACAACCAACTGGTTTATTGCTACAGGTGAGGCAGCAAATAAATGAAATGGCACGAGTAAAAACACAAAATAAGCATGACAGAAAGATACCGCACAATGACACAACTTGACTGAAAAAAGGCACGTCACTGATTAAGGTATGCAAGTTCCTTAGGTAGTAGATTTGTCGATGGGCAGCTGATACATGTGTTACCTAGCGTTTTGATATGGCAAGCCTCCGAATCGAGCCTCGTGGTCTCATCTTTATAACGGGCGATGGTAGTGGTCCGGTTGAGATGCGCTTCGCAATCTTCACACTCAACACAGTGCACAGCAAGATGGTTTCTGCGAGACTTGTTTTCTACATCTTTTGCATGTTCACGTAGTCTATCGTTGATGCATCGTCCCGTCTCACCGCTGTAGAAACTGCCACAAGAGGTCGGGATCTTGTAAACGACACCAACACGACACTGAACAAACTTCCGCTTATGCCTGTTCTGGCAGCCTTTTTTACTTCCATCCTCATTAACACGTTTGCACAATTCGCTAAGTTTATTCCTGGCTGAAAAAACCAGCCTAACGCCTTCTTTGCTCACTATCTTCTTTAGACTGTGCGAAACTTTGTGCACATACGGGATGCACACTGTTCTCTTTCTTTCTGCCTGACCTGCATCGGTGCGCTTGGTCTTTCGTAGACTACATTCAGCAAGCAGGGACTCAGCAACATTTGACACCATCTTCTTGGGGTACCCTGCTGCAGATAGGCTGTTCACCTGTGCGTAGAATCTGTCTTTTTCTGATGCAGACTTGATCTTTGCAGTGCGGCTCTTAGGCATGCCTTGGCGATACCACGCTTAACAATCTTAGAGTGAGCTGACAGGAAAGGGAGAAGGCTCTTCCTGGACCGCGGCGAGTATGCCCAACAAATATGGTTGTTAGAAATTGTCAGTTCCATGTTTAAAAACTTGAGCCTATTATTAGAGGGGAGCTCTGAAGGCAATTGCAGGTCATTAAGTTCATAACACAACACGTCAAAAATTTCTGCAGCGCTGGTGTTTTGTCCTTCTCTTGTGTCGTCTTTCATTGCGCTGTTTTTTCCTATTCGTAAAACATGTACCAACCAGCCCGTATTGGCCCTCTTATGGAGAAGGTTCTTTCACTTTACGTTTCTTCTTCTGCTGCTAATGCAGTGCTACAACACACAGATTTATTAAATGGCTTATGGGCTGCGTTTCTTGCGCTATTGTTTCGTGTTCGACGAAATGATTGAGTAGCCACCATTCGTCAGAGCGGGGTAATCGCCAAATATTTCTATTTACCGAGCATATCCCGCCTTCCCCTCAGATTGCTCCACTCCCACTCAAGGTTCACGCATTATTTAAGTAATCGCACTCACCCGCTGCAGCGGACGCAGAGGCAACCGTTGATGACGTACCTATGCTACCGGTCGGATGTGACAGTTGAACCGGAGGACGGCGTGAACTTGGCCGCCCTATGGGACGGCACTAAGCCCAAGAACAACAAGGTCAGCGGCCCGAATTGGCTTGAAACACGCGGAAAGCCTGACAGCTATGTGATGTGAGTACACGCTTGGAGTCTAACGAGGAAAAGAACTGCGCTAACGTTCGCTGTGAACATGGTAACTTGCAGCAGGAATAAATTATTGTAGAAATAAAGGGCCGTGGCTACGTATTCGTATAAGCATCGTTGCTCTGAGCAGGGCAAGTGTATAGAAAAATTCTGAAAGCCTTCAAGCCGAGAGGTGTGAGAACTGTGGAATGGACGTTAGTTTACAAAAATCTGTAGATATGTGTTTGACTGAAAAGAAGGTTCGCCATAATTTCACTTATAACATGAATAATAGTAGACTACTTTCAGTGTTGAAATTTAAATATCTTGGTGTATATTTAACCAGTTCAATGTCTCGCTTTTCCACGTGAATTTCGTTACTGCCAAAGCCTGTCGTGTCTTGGGCTTTCTGCGACGTAACGCTAAATTTTTCCCTTTAAAGAACAAAGAAGTGCTGTACAATACAAATGTTAGAAGCATAATTGAGTATGCTTGCACAGCCTGGAATCCGAAATTCTTTCTTGACATTCAAAAGCTAGAAAGAGTTCAGAATTTGGCCGTTCATTTTGTTTTCAATAACTATGGGCTATATTTTAGTCCAACGAGCGCGAAGAAAGCTTTGGGTAAGGACGCACTTCAGAAACGTATGAATGTTCTGCGTTTAAAATTATTTCATAATATATTTCATTCAAGAACTGGAATACAGAGAACCAAATATATAGTCAACCCTTATTATGTGTCTTTACAGAGAGATCATTCACTTTAAATTAAAAAATACAGATGACGGACTTACCTTTTCAAAATGACTTTTTTCCACGAAACGATTTCGGAATGAAACAAGCTGCCTAAGGAAGTAGTGTCCATATTATCAAATGATTCATTTTCTTCAATGTTGTGCCATTTTTCATGTTTAATAATTCCGTGTTCTTTCTATTTCAATGTTATATTTTTGTGACCACCTGCACGCGGTGACATTTGTATACTTTTTCTCTTTCAACCCCCCTCCCTGTAATGCCAGACAATGGCGCGGTGGGTATGGTGATAAATAAAGAAATAAATAACTTTATTCCGACTAATGTTTCCTCAAGGCCCGAAATTTCAAGTCAGGAAAGCGTAGGGGGCTTCCGTTAGGGTCGTCTTCAGCAATGCATAGCAGCACGAGAACAGAGCACAGAAAAACACAAAGGCAACCAAGCGCTTAATTTCAACTTTGATTCAAAATATCCAAAAAATAGAACATACAACCGCTGAAAAGAAACGTCCACCATAGTTAAAATATGAACACATGGCTTGGTGATTAGTGTGGTGAGTTTCGAAATTAAAGCGAAAGTTCTGCACTTTGACTTCGTGTCTTTCTGTGCTCTGTCTATGTACTTATACGCGCTGCTGAAGAGGATGCAATACCAACCAGCCCAAAAGCTTGTGCTAGCCATTGTTTGCGGTAGCCCGTATGCGGTAGCACGTATTCGATGATGTGAAAACGAGCTTGCGTACGGAAATAGAGAAGGTCAGGTAGATGAAAAAAAGAAACCGAATGCAGACATTGGTCGTTAAGGCGGGCGAATATATTAACTGGCCGCAGTTTGGCAGTCATATCCTTTAATTAGAGCCGTCGAAATATTTGAAATCTTGCTGTAGTGAATTCAATACTTCGCTATTCCAGTCGCTGAAAAAAAACGCACATTTTCAATATATTTCAAAATGAATGTTATGTGTTCTCAATTTTTCGTAGTTTTCGAATAAAATTGGCAAGAATTCTTGCCAATTTGAAGTTTTCCTGGACGACTGTTAAAAAAATTTACCAATCCAGCGCCTAAATGCGTGCTGCTGCAATCGGTCTCCGAGGGAAGAAGGCTGCAGTATCGTGACGATTCGTTTCTATTTCAGATTTTGGATTATGGCCTAGAAAAATTATTAATAAACATTTACACAAAGCTTTAAATGAGCGCTCAAAATCAATGAGGTTTCTGTGTCACTATGCACTCGATACAAAATATGGAATGTTAGCAGCTGTATTACCCGTAGCATGTAAATTTTATGCATTTTAAAGTGAGATGTTGTTCGATATGTATTCTGAAAGTTCTCAAGATCCAGCTAATTCTATAGTGAGCTTTAAGGTATGAAACTGGTTCTGCATGCTTTAAGCTCCCTTTCAAGTTCCCATATATGCACTCTAGAGACAAATGTTGGGAACAGTACAAATATTAATAAAGAATTCGACCACCTCATAAATGTTATATCATCGTGCTTTAAAGAAACAAGTATTGATGCAAAATCTTATTATTCTGATCCAATATGTCCTTGGCGAAGGACTGAGGTCTTAGACGCTATACAAACTAAAGATAAATGGTATAGAAAACACAAGGAGGTCAAAGCCAATGAATACTATCTGATACAATATAAAATAAATAGAAATAAAGCTCTAGCCTTACATAGAAAATCAAAAAAGAAGTATCATACAACTCTTATAGAAAGCAACCAGCATGCTCCGCGTAATATTTGATAAATATTTGATTACAGTTCGAGAGAAGGATTATATACTGACAGGAATTATCCCACCAACTAGAGCCACAGAAAGCCTTGCGGAAGACTTTAATCAATACTTCTGTAATATAGGTCCAACTCTTGCGAAACAACTAAATATGCACGAAGCCCCCGAGCTCCCAACTCCTGTACTTAATTCTTTTGTTTTTGATGACATTACTCGTGATGAAATCATTTTTACTGTTAAAACAATGACCGGAAGAAGAACACCAGGTAAAGATAAGATCACCTTACTCGTCATTAAACAGCACATTGGGGAACTCAGTGAGCATTTAAAAAATTATTTAATGCTTCCTTCTACACGACCATATCCAGACGCATTTAAAAAAGCGCAAATCACTTCCATATACAAGTCCGGTAGTAAGGATAACATCCAGAACTATCAACCAGTATCAATATTTAGCGCCCTTAACACATTATTTGAAAAGTTATTGATTCAACGTTTTACACATTTTTTAGATAAATATAACGTACTAGTAGACAACCAGCATGGATTCAGGAAAAACAGATGTACTTCCATAGCTGAACAGTGTTTAAGTGAATTTATCAACAAAGCATTAAATAATGAAGGGTATGTAGTTGGTATTTTTATTGATATTAAAAAAGCGTGTGACACTGTGAACAAGGATATACTACTATCAAAATTACACTGGTGTGGATTCAGAGGTCAATCAAAGCAGTTTTTCGAAAGCTATCTTTCTGGCCACAAGCAGTGTGTGAAAATCGACAAATCCGTATCAAGCGTTCATTCCATCCTATGAGGCGTGCCTCAGGGTTCGGTACTGGGACCATTACTCTTTTGTTTGTACATTAATGATCTGCCAGGTGCTCTGAATTATGCCCAAACTATTATGTATGCTGATGATACAGCCCTTCTGTTCTCTAGCCATGAAGCTAATATGGTCGAAACGCACGCTAATACGGATCTTTCTCTGATATGCCAGTGGTTTCTACACAATAAATGAACAATTCACACCTCAAAGACTAAATATATTGTCTTCTCCAGTCTATATAAAAACTCAAATAGTTTAAATGAGTTACGAATAGGCGCAAACCCCCTCGAAGGAGTCGGTCAACAGGTATATCTTGGTGTAACTCTAGATTCAGCTTTCAATATTAGTCCTCACATAAATCGTGTAGGCAGTAAATCGAGGCGGTCTTGGTTTGTCTTAATAAAAGCTAGAAAGTTCTTCTCGCTTCGCAGATTAAAAATTTTGCATTATTGCCTTTTTTAAAACGATATGACTTACTGTATAGAGTCCTGGGGAGTTATGTTTAACAGTTACTTAAATCAAGCAGCAATTTTACAAAATAGAGCCCTTCGTATAATAACACATAGTAAACGCACAGGTAGATCCGCTCCGCTCTTTCGTGACCTAGACATTACACCTTTCTGTGCTATTCGGGATTTCAAACTAGCTTGCGTGGTTATACATATACTAAACCATAACATCCCACTGTCATCATCTGTTTTCGTTTATCAATCTCGTCCAACTAGAAATTTTTTCAGTTGTCGTTTTAGCCTTCCAGTTGTGAATAATGTGTGCGGTAAAAGAACTATTGCCTATGCAAGTGCTAAAATTTAGAACCAACTGCCAACTAACTTAAATATAGGTCAATTGTCAATCGCCAAAATAAAGAAGTTTTTTCAGAGCCAGCAATGTTCGACTCCACTATAAATCAGTGTTTCTCTTGGATGCACTCATTATTTTATTTTTTTGTTTTTGTCCTCCTAACTATTGTATAATTTCTTGAGTATTTCGCTTTTCTGTGTGTATAACTGTCGCATAACTGCTGTATAATACTGAGTTGTCTCGCTATAATATATTGGCACTTCCTGCATGGGCCCAAGTCTAGCCGAGAAGGCTAAGGGCTCAGATAATTCGCATGTATTCTTTTTATTAACCGTTTGAACAAATCTGATTTTGATTGATTGATTGAGTGATTGATTGATTGATTGATTGATTGATTGATTGATTGATTGATTGATTGATTGATTGATTGATTGATTGAAGTGTGTCTTAGACGCTGATGTCTTGCAGGGGAAACTTCACGGCTGAGTATGACCCGTCAGCAGATATTATAAAAGCAGTGAGCAATGGTATGCTTTTTGATACATTTTAAAAGTTTTCACCTGGGAGATTGCTTAGTCGACATTAATGCACTGGACTAGCAACTATAATACTTTCTTCGTGATGAAGACATTTTATCGACTCTAAACATCGCTGAGAAACTCTTCTTTTCTTAGTTTGGCTGCATTTTTTCCGGCTGCTAATGCGTTGCAGAATCAGACAACCTACTTAAATCTGTTTTTAATTTGATGAGACACTATAAGGGATTAGTTAGCTATGGAACATTTCAATACGAGAAAAGAATCTGGTCTTCATGAATTTTGTCTCTGAATTGCCTATCATTTAGGCGAACAATAGCTATGTGGGGCTAGATAAATAATTTAATGTTAAAGGACTCTAAAACTGTTTGTTGATGGGCTGCTAAGCTCGTAAATCTGGCACTCATATATTTATATGATGAGCAACGCTTACGATATGCGAAATGAATACAGTGGGATTGACACCAAGCGAAAGTGGCAGTTGATTAAACATTTTCTACTAAAGATGCTCCTCATCTTTCACTCTCACCAATAACAAGTGGCACGAACACATACACTACTTTTGCTGCTATTGCTGACTCTTTCAATATCTATTTTAGTGCATGTAGGAGCCTTCGAGCTGACGTCCTTTCGAATACTCTGTCACGCTGCCTCATTCCTTTTATCTATCTCCCACCACAGGAGATGAAGTACACGCTTTTATTGCGTCAGTTAAAGTGACTGGTGCAGGCCTAGCCCTCATAGCCCTCGAAAGCAAATTCGGTTTCTGACATTGTATCACTCATTATTGCAGGTCTAATTAGCAAAATCTAAGGCAGGCGTTTTCTCTAACTCACTACTGATTACTAAGGTAGTTCCTGTTTTTAAAGGAGGCGACAACTCAATCAGTAATTATAGTCCCAATTGTATCCTTCTTTTCTTAACCAAAGTTTCCGAAAAATCTTCCTTAAGGTTTTGATGAGCTACCTAACGAAATTTAACTTACTTTATCCTCACCAGTTCGGCGCCTGGCAAATTTATTGTACTGAATTTGCGCCTATAACTTTCACGGAAACGGTTAAAAACACCATTCGTGAAGGTTGACTACTCGGAGCCCTAGTTATTGATCTCACTAAAGCCTTTGACTCTATTCACCATATTATTTCAGCTGTATTAAGTCGGTACGGGATATGTGGTTCGGCACTTGAATTTATTCACAGCTACATGACTGACCGACCCAAGTAGTAGAAGTGAACACCAGCGTTTCATATACTAAAGTTGGGAATGAAGTATTCCCTCAGGGATCTATTTTGGGCCCTGTACTTTTTTGTCGAACATTAACGACTTACCTAAACCACTTTCTAACACTCAGCGCTTTCTATATGGGGATCGCAAAAATATTTAAGAGACATAAATGTACTGGTAAACTTCACGTCCAACTTAATAACGATCTAAAAAATATTCAGGCATGGTAGACAAAAACTTGCTGCTCTTAAATTTGCAAGAAACAGCACACGTAGTAGCTCATTCCCCCCAAGGCAGTATTACTATGCCTGAATCAGGAAAAATCGGTAACAATTTGATACCCCTTTCTAACAGTGTTAATTTCCAGGGCGTCGTTTTAGATAACCATTTGTTTCATTGCCATGTCCAATCTTTTCTACAAAATATATTGTTCGTGCAGTCACAGCCACCTTTGTTACTGTATTTCTTCTTGAGGCAACATATATTCCACTCATCTGTATCCTTTGCAACATCTCCAAAACAAAGAGCTTAAGACTAATGACAAAAAGGCCATTTGGCTTCCATTTCCTTCTACTCTATTCCAGTCCAAACAGTCGGCCTCTTAGCCAATTACACTAAAATGATCAGTTCTTGTTAATCAGGTCTTTCATCGTGGCGTAGAACATGAAACATTCCCCAAGCATAATTTAAAAAAAAATACTAATTAAACTAGGTTTTCTGAGCCTGTTAATGTACTCCTTCACACCTACGTACTTATTATAGGAGATTCTCCGCAATATTCACCAGCATAACATGATGAAATTCTTTACCACACTAAATTCAATCGCTGCCCAACAGTTCCATTTTTCTAAACCACATTAAAAATCTTGATTAAATTTTTACGTACGGTGATACTATTTTTGTTATTCTTTGTCATTGTTGTACTCCACGCATATATTAGACTGAATCAAGAACGGATATGGCCTCACGGGATGAACAGTTGCTCACAGCGACGACTTGCTTTGGACCGTGGTGGACATGCTCATGCTTGTTTCATTTTTGTGTACAAAATATTTAAGAACATTACGGTCTTTATGCAGCCATAGATCGTTAAAAATCTGCTGCGAAGCTTTACATCACGCAACTTGAATAGTTCTTGATTGAACATTTGAAGAATGTGCTAGGAAGATAAAAGATGAGGAAAATTGGACAAAAAACACGAAGTACTACTTATCCAGAATTATAGACAGTCTACACTACTTAATTGTGCTATTTCTTTGTCGTCATTGTTTTCTTCACACTGCAGGCGTGCAAGAAAGCTTGCAAGTTGTACTGCCTCCTTACGACGGCCAAGCTTATTACTTTAAAATAAGTAAGTAAATTTTGATGTCTTCTTCAATACTGAGGAGTTGAAATATTATATTTTCTTTATAATCTCGCCTTGTAAAAAGTACCAGATATGCGAGTGACATGCATCTGTGCGAAAAGCAAGACCAACACGTTGTTTGCAGCTTACCGAGCAGAGTAGCGATGCCCTGAGAATTACTTGGCCGATAAGAGTGCCTTAAACAATAACAGGGATACCTTATTGAGAGAGTGCTCCGTACTAATGCGTAACTTATATAGAAGAGAACTAAACGCTCAAATATCGGCTTTTAAGTTTCAGGCTTAGTCAACGAGGAACCAAGGAAGTTCACTATGTTGAAGAAGTCCGAATTTAGCCAACCAAGGAATAAACAGTGCAGGGCAGTGAAAATAAAACCAAGCACTTTTAATTCCTTGCATGTTTTTTCTTGTTATACATTTGACACATGGGTCTGTAGCCTCCCACCACCGCTATCGCTGAAATACATCGGTAGCTTCTTGCGTGTAAAAGAGTGGAAATGGAGGAAATAAGGTGGCGAAATAAAACGGCGATTATATTTTGATTTGTTTTCATAATCCGCCCCGGTCGTTCTTTGCGGTGTGGGTCAGGTCGCTCTTCCTAGACCTCACGCTGCATTCTACTTACCTCAGTCTGCTAATGATCTGGGTAATGTCACGTCCCCGTTGTCTCTACAATGTCCCACTGTAGGTGGTGGACCATAAAAACGAATTAATATTGATGTAATCGGATTCTTTTTATACCTGTCCAGGTCATCATAATTTAAGGTATTGAATAGCCCCAATATTCTATAGGTTTGAACCAGTTGTGGGTGAAACAGGCTATAGAGTACGGGAGGAACAAAGTGCCCGTGTGCCGTTTTTGTTGCTACCATGATATGTAAACCTTACCGCTAAATTGTGCAATGCAAAGTCATTTCCAGGTGATAGAATTTTACAGCAGGTAATATGTGCTCCACCTCTGTGTTTTTTTTCTTTTTTGCGGACTGGGTGACTTGGAAATCAAGAGCGCGTGTTTTGATTCCTGCAGCACTCCCGTCTCAGAAAAACCGCGTGGTTTACAAGATTTTCGGCACTTCGTCGCTGTGCTGGCACGCAGCTACGCTGCTCTTCAAGACGTGCTACGACGACTGCAATGACAACTGCGGATCCTGCGACAAAGGCAGCAAGGACGAAGGGATATCCCAATGCAAACCTCGGAAGGAGCTGGGCTGCCCCCGAATGCAGTTCGCCCGCTACCCGCAAGCCGCGCCGTTCCCTCAGTGCCCTGTCTATCGCTCCTGCACTTGAAAGCACAGTGGGGCCTTTCTAAGCTGTATGGAATCCCATTTTACGAAATAAAGCGTGGCAGGGCGGATCAGCTATTCCTTGTATCATTAACTTTAGGCTGTAAATAAAAATTTTTAAAAGTGCTTTCCATCTGATTTGAAGAATTTATGTGCGACAACAGGACGGAGGGTGCTTTCGTGTGGCGTGCCAGCTCCGCATGAGTAATGAAGCTACGTCTCTGTTGAAGCTTTGCGGCTTTCGCCCTCTGCCTGTCTTTCTAGGACAGACAACACACCATTGTGAGGTGGCGTATCTTCAGTTTAAACAATAAACGAAGGCTCGCTCGCGGCAAACCCGACGCACATTCGATTTCGTGTCCCCATCTATATCACAAGATTTTTTACTTGCCGATTGGAAGGGACTGACGAGTGAGTCTATATTTTTGTTTTTATATTGATCCGCATTCCTTGGAAAACTTTTGTTTTCATATTCCATTGCTCAAGATAAAAAGTTGGTGCGCCTGCATGTATTCTCACTTTTTTAATGCAGGTATGCATTTAACGGCTACATTTATGCCTCTCTTTGTCAACAATTTTTGTCCGTTGGATTTCTGTCCACCAACACTTGAAGAATATTCATCTAGCTCATTTGGCTATGAGGGATCAGGTAGGCTGAGGAAAAAGTCGAGGACTTTTTCCTCGGTTAGCCAGCTGCGCCCTAGAATTTAGTAATTCTTTACTCAAACAGCGCGCGAAAAATTGGAAACGACTGAAGGACACATAGAGGGTGCTGACGGACGATTGGGCTAGTTGGTTGGATCCAGTAAATGAAAACAGTGCGAGAATGAACGCAAAGGGCGGCTGGACATACAGATAGTGGTACATATAAAATTACAACATATTTAAGGAGCTTGCGACAGGAAAATGTGTGACTAGACAGCCTGTGTGAGGACGCAGTGCACAGGAGACTGTATGCAGTTACCATTGAAAGCCGGATCACCACGAGGAAGCCAGAGTTCGATGCTTAGCATCGCTTCGAAAGGTTACAATTCGCACTGGTACACGAAAACGAGTTGCGAGATGAATGTTATCTAATAAATAGCCTTTAGAGGTGAATCGATAATTTTCACTCAGTGGGACCAACGCCAGAGGCTGTGGCGTCTTGAAAACCACCGCTAATCCCTTGATTTGGTGTTTAGACGGGTACCATATGAAAAGCATGTTGTTACGACGAGCTGTACCATTCTTCGCAAGCATTCACGTCCATTTTGTGCTGGATAAGCCTCTTCCAGAAGCCCTATTTTGGTTTCAGCCCGACCGTGGTTCATTTAACACTAACGTTTAACACCGAAAGAAGTGCAGTTCACACGATGCATGCACATTAAAAAAGTAATAAAAATAAGTAACTGATTAAACTAGAAAGAGACACAATGTGCGTCGTCAGAGAGTTGAGTTAAACTTGAGACTGCCACCCGCTCTTGACATGCCAACCACTACGGCGCTGGCTGAACTTTATCGCACTTGGCACTCATTGCCACTGCTTTCGGCCGGGTCGAGCCACATCAGTAAAAAAGTTCTCAGTACCGAAGAATGGCTACAAAAAATAACACAGCGATCCCACTAAAGCTGCGGCCGACCACTCGCAAAAGGTACTCTGTTTCTTCTGCTGACAGCAGTGAAGTTTAACTGTATCGGGAAAATTGGTGCCGCGAACAATACTGAAAAGCGGAGAAATATTGTTGACTCCACGCCCTATGTGGTTAAAAAGAGGCGTGTGCAGGGAGAATATCGGTACGCAAATTCTTCTGGCTGCCGGCAGAATAAACACTGCGTATTTATATTTGTGTGAGCGCGGTTCACACTACAATATTCTGATTATTTTGCTGCTCCCTCTCGTTAGAGTTAGGTTCATATAAGCTTATGTGAGCGCATAAAACCTCGACTCAAAATTACTGCCACATGCTACCAAAAAGTTAGCGGGCAAAAGCGCAGTACATAAGAAAGCGCTACGACTGGAGGCCACTCCGGTGAAGCTCAGGCTGATTGATGGTGAAATCGCCGTGGTTCTTACCTCCGGTAACGAGCGAAGAAATTACATGAATGAGACATCTGGGATACAAGCACATCTCGGTTCTTCTACTCTAAACTCCCTAAAAACGTTCGTCAGTCAGACGGGGATCTCAGGCGGATCTGTCATGCCAAGCATGGCACAACTTCGGTCTTACTGCCGACGGTAATTTGAGAACCTGACAGAATTGCGTGGCCGCTGTGAAAAATGTGATTACTCTCCAGAAAAAACCGCTAGCTTCTCACCAAGCCAGGAGCAGCGTTATATTCTCCATCGGCTAGCTATGCATGGACCTTCGTAAACGTGCCATCTTGCGCAATGTAGTGATACATCCGAGCGTCGCCTAAATTCAAGTTTGCTCGCGAATAGCACATTCCAAGTAGTCGGCCTCTGACTTTCAGTTAGTTAGCGGCATAAAGCACTACTGCAAGCGTGTAAAATGGCTTTATTCTGTTCTATCTGAAACATTACCTGCAATTTCTTATCGACTATATGGTGGCATTCCCTGACTGAGTTAGTGTCACTGGCTACTCTAAAAAAATAAACAGAAATTTCTTTGCGCTGAAATGGGCGGACAAGAATTGTGTAGTTATATTTCTAGATAACAAGTGCTACAAAGATGGCCGTTTTCACTGTGTTAATGGTACTAACGGCTACTCTTCAGGCAGAGCTCAGCAAGGTGTTTTTTCCCCACGGAAGCATTTAAAGTCTGGCACAGATAAAATCATACAGAATCTTTCATTAGGCAATCCACGATTTTGGCTTTCTGTTGATGAAACAGTAGACAAATGCGTGCTGCCATTTCTTTCATTATTTGTTTTTTAGGGACCGCATTGCTCTGTCTGTATATAGTTACGACGGGCATCCTTGTCCTAGAAGCGGCAGGTCGTACTTGTTGTGAGTGAAGGGAGGAACAGTTGTCACGCACGCTGGGTAGAAGAAGGGGGAAAATGAAATAAACATAACATAGGTTAGCAAGCTCTTTCTTTCGCACAAAATTCATTCACTAACACGGAATAGGCAGAATTACTTTACGCGATCAGCTTCTGTTACAGTACCAAAGCCACTTGAAGTTTATTTCTAAGAGCACAACGCTATCTTTCAAAAAGTGTACCTATACGCCCCGTAACATTCTCGGGTGATTGTAATTACTGGACGGGTATGGATGTGAATGGCAGTCAGAAGATAGGCGTTAAAATCGAACTTTTTATCGGGTAAACCTACATATGCAAACAAACAGGAGACTCGACAGCGGCTATACCAGCAATTGGTCTCAGTGGTGGTCGAAGATCAGGAATGATGGCGTTAGGCCGCACTCAATCTAAATATGACTGCCAGGTTTTTGTATAAGGCGCTAAAAGAAACTAACACTGTCTGGAACATCTTCGAAACAGTTGAGGTTAGCTACTGTTACTCCAGAGAAATCTGGTGACCTCCCTAGTGAAAATGTGGTAAGACTGAGCGCCGGTGGCTTTCAGCGAAGAACATCAGCGAGAGAACGTACAAAACGTAGCAGTGTTACCCTTCTGTTCAATAAGCACCGTTTAAATTTTTGTACCACAAAGCATTACGTCGCCCGCCTAAAAATGAAAAGCACAACTAATACTAACACTAGCGTTCATTAGCGCAACACATATTAAACCCTTTCCGAGCGTGCACTCAGCTGCTGGGATGCTGTCGAACAATCGGAGATTTCGTAGTCCCACTCACTCAGTCGTTGAAGGACTTTGTGGGATCCGCAAAGGTGTCCGCGGTTCACTGAAGTAATTTCCGCACGAGTAATGAGAAAGCATGGCGATTCTACGAAGGAATACTGGTATGTACCTTATCCATGCACAACTTACGGACTTGAAACAATAACATATGTATCATCATCGTTCCTGAACAGATAAATTTTCACTAATCCATTCATTCTCTCCGTTTCATGTAACAGTATCAGAAATATGTTCATACAAAGCAATGAATAGTATCCAACCGTGAAATATACACACTATCTATGTGATATGATTAATCTGCTATCCTTTGCCTGTGTGTAAGAGTACAGAAACTATTCTGGTGATCTATTATGAAGATATTGTATTCATGTATTCAGATTCATGTATTTTCTTCTGTTCGTTCTTAGTTATCTTTCATCGCCCTGTCGAACCGCTACGGGAGATGGGAGCTTTGTCAAGCCGCGTGCGCGGCTCTTTTTTTTTTTCGTTTCTTCTCAGCCATTGTACATGACTGAAAAGAACTGAACTGAACTGGACAGAAGTTATTTACAAATTCTATATCAGTGGTAGCCTAATTTTAATTACTCCTTTGTAGTTGGTGCAGTTGTGAGTACTAGCACTGATCATTACTGGTTAACGTTTCGTATTTTCCTCGCTTCGATGACTTCCCACCGATTCGACCAATCACGAGTTGTTTAGGGCCAGCACTTTTTGGGCGACGCCATTTTCTCGTGTCGATGAGTCATCTAACTATTTCGCCTTAATAAGACGTGGAAGTTTCTTACTCCTACAGAGCCACTTATTTCGCTGTATGACATATTTCTGTCAACACAAACATGCGACCACCAGGATTGTATTCTGCGCCGTGTCATCGTAGGATGTCGCGTCTGAAATAGGTAAAATTGGTAAATCGGTTTTTGATGAAAGGAAATGGCGCAGTATCTGTCTCACGTATCTCCGTGGCGCCTTTTGCATTCCGCCTCCGTCGAAACACGGCGGTTGTCTTTTATGCGCAGCTGGGCGAGCTGTCGGGCCTACTCTGCTCGCGGTATTATGGCGGTCACGTTGCGGTGGTCTTCATCAGTAATATGTTCGCTAGCCCTGGTTCAAGGTTGGTTGTAGCTTCTTTGCGATGATAGAAAGATAATTATTGCAATACCCTTTCTATCAGGGTCGCGACGAGTTACGCATTTCCTAGTAAATAAGGGTGATTATTTTATTAATTTCGTACTTTTGCGTCATTTTCATTACTTACACTACTGTTATGCTTATTTTTTTCACATTCATGGCTATTTATCACATTCTAGGCTATATATGATTTCTGCGACTCCTTGTGCTCTTACGCCACAAACACTCTGTGTTCTCTTGTAGGCATTACTCTTGATGAGTTAATTTGTTTTCACTGTCCTTAACACACAAAACTACTGGTATTTATTTATTTTATTCATTTCGGAATACTGTCAATCCCATCTTGGGATTTTTACAGGAGAGGGCAAAACATACAAATATAGGTTCGGTGCTAATTTTTTTTAAGAGTAGAAAATAAAGGCAAAACATGCAATACAAATAGCAATAATAAATAAAGCAATCGTGTCATCAAACTGATGATGGCACTGAATTAAAATAAATACACTGAGAAGAGTACTGTAATACAAGAATACGAGCAAGGTGATGGTCACTGTGTCCTCTTTTGTGGCTTAATGAATAGCTTTGCAGTGTACCAGATTATGTTGACCTCCCTGTCCATACAGTTTCTCCCCCTGTTCAAGAGTACTTGCTTCTATATTTCCTGGTTCTGAGGCAAAATGTAGTAGCTTGAAGTAGAAGGGTACGGCGCCTGGAATTATCATCCAGCGTGTCCTTCTGGACTGCGCTCTTTCCAGCTCCGTATTTGTACAATGGTTCTTTTGTTACCGTTATTGTTTTTTTTTCATTTAGCCTTGTCGGCTTCGCAGTCTTTCTTTTTTTACGTTCGTGATAACTTCCTTTTCCTTGTTGTTGCGTAGCCTGTCGCACGCTTCTAGCCCTTTTCTTCCATCGCGTGTCCGTGTTATTAGTGCACAAATATCTCAAGCCTTTGCTGCCCAGTTCTTCTCATCCATTTCTTTTGGCCTCATCTCAAACGATATTTTGCGGCGTGCTGTCCGTGCCTCAAAGGACGATCAATCCATGCTCCCTGTAAAGCAGCGCTTCTTTTCTTTCAATGGAACTCTGTAGCTAATCTGACCACGACTCTTAGACTTTTTACCATCTCTAGTCTTTCTACCGCATTCGCAAAAGTCGGGCCCGAAACCATAAAGCCTTTACAGAGGCCTCGTATTACTACATATTTACTGTACCCTTATTGGGCTCTATGATTCAGAATGGCCGCGTTCCGCTTTCATGGGTTTTAAGGCGAAAGCCTTAATAGTCACATTATGAGCAACGCCAGCGGCGTACGTTGGTGTGTTTACTCGAAGATGATACAGAAAATCCTACTGACGGTAAGAGAAACAGGGCGTCATCAAGCGACCGTAGGACGCACACAGCAAGCCGAGCGGGGTAGCTTCAGGCAATTTTACACATTTGGATCGTCTTATATACCCCCCGCTGGCTGACCTCAATGTGGCGCCAGTACTCCTGAGTATCTTCGTACCAAAATTGTAAGCAACTTTTTGTCGTAAGCGGTCCGGGTGTCATACCAGTTGCATATGTCGAAGGATAAAATCCTTGTCACAAGCAGGCATCTAACTTGACTAGCGTGTATGCTGTATGCAAAAAGAAATGGTTTGGTTTGGTTTATGGGGTTTAACGTCCCTTAGCCTTAGTGGCTTTGGAACGTAAACCTCATAAACCAAACCAAACCAAACCAAACCATTTCTTTTTGCATATAGCATACACGGTAGTTAAGTTAGAGGCTAGCTTGTGACAAGGATTTTATCCGACGACATATGCAACTTGAATTGCATGCCTTAGCAGACTTCACCTCTCCCCTTAAGCTGTAGTTAAAGTCTCCCTCGAGATGTGAGACTGTTACTTCGCCATTTATTTTCCTCAAAACGCAATTAACATATTAAAACTGGGACGCAACCCCGTGTCGTACGCCATTGTGGACGGTGTCGTTCTATATCTCGTTCCATATAGCATACGTTTCTTAGTCGGATTGGAGGTTAGCCCGCAACAGATATTCGAACCTAGCGTCCGAATGCTTCATTTGGACGATTGTGGATTCAGCGCTTATGGTATCATTCGGAGACGCGTCCTCGTTTTATTTCTGAGTGCGTGACCTGCGCCGAAGTCGAACGCTCCCGATCACGCACTAATGCTTTCAACTTCACATACGTAAGCAGCCTTAAGTGACCTCTGAATTTTTTCGATATGTTCTTCTTTCATCAGTTCACAGCCCCTAGATATTTGCATGTCCCTACGCACGGTACTTTACGTCCTTGCATGACTCCGTTCCTGTTCTGCTATGGCTGAATACCAAAATGCTCGATTTTTCCCCAGAGTTATCTGAAAGGAGTTTTAGATAGCTTTGGCTATCTGCAAAAGTACCACATCATCCACGTACACTAAACACGGAATACCTTGCGCTACTTTTAGTTCGTCGACTGTACACTCTGTCCTTCTGAACCGTGTGTTGCCTCCTTGACATAAAAAAATGTGAACAACAGCGGCGACAAGAGGCTCTATTATGTTGGCATATAGTCCTGCTTCAGTTAGAAAGTCCCACATAGCTTTTGTCGAGAAAACCCAGCCATATACGCCACTTTGGCCAAATAGCTATTTCAGGGGACTGCGTCAATTAAAAATGACTGTCTTCGAAACGTATGCCCTGCCTAAAAGCATTTTTCAGTTCCAAGCGTTCCATTTTACTCTATACATTTTAGCAGTTCTCTTTTGATAACCGGCATCGCAAACGTATGTACGACCGAAGTTACTGCGATCTATCTGTAAGAGTCAATGCTGTCTTTCTCGCCTTTACTTTTCTAGTGTGTATTTAATCTGCCGCGCAGCAAATCTTCTAATACCTGCTTAATTTGAAAGAGTTGCTGCATAGCTTTCAACATTTCCTCCTTAACTTCCGACCCCAGCTCACTATACAACCTTATTGCAAATTGCATCACGATCATTTGCCGTATTATTAGGCATCCTTTCCAGCTTTCTCTTCCTGTCTTGGTTTCCTCAGCTGAACTTTTCTCCGCCATCTCCAGCGTTGCAGAATCTGTTGCATCGATGTCACTCCTCAATTTACTTTCGATTCCGTAAACTTGCCTTTAATTTACTTATAATTACAAAACTGATGTAGTTCAAAGCAATGCGGCTTCTCTCCTAGACTAGTTTTTTAAAGAGCACCGAGATATAAATACCACAAAACTCCGAGGCGTTATCCCTAATTCCGTGAATAACGTTCCTGCCATTGGGCGTGTGAATGATACCAGTACCTGAAAGCCTGTTTGAAGTGCAATAGGGACCATCGAATGTCGGTGAGACTCTTCATAAATCCATTAGGCTCCACGATACCTCGTATTTGATTCCAAAAACGACGGTCACATTTCTGTCATAATCTATACAAAAGGCTTTGTTTACTGGGATTTTGGTGCATGCCGAAGAACACAGATGGTGGAATTAACAAGGCGCCCAGCGCAATATGGAGCCTTTCGGTGACATTATCAGAGCACCGTTTCGACATGACAATGTCTTGATGTTCCGCAATTTTTATATACAAAAAAATTAATACGAAGTGTGAGAAGTAAAGCTAAGCTTGAGGTCTCGTGTTTTCTTCAAAGCTCCTTCATATTCCCCTAAAGATGGCAACTGCAACATTTACTGAGGGGCTTTGGCCAGCATGCGTTCTGAACACGGCCACATTGAGGGAAGTACAGGCAACTGAACGGCAGTGCCTGCAAAAAAAAATGCTACTTTCACGACTGGCGCTCTGTATTACAGTGGTTATAGCGTGCCTTGGCACAGCTGTTCGTCGCGTTTGCCGTTCCTAATATACCTTTCAACGCCCCACAGCTTTTACCAAATATTTCTGCGCATATAACTCTTTCTACTCTTGCCTCGAGCATCCTCAGCTCGGTCATGATAAGAAGGACCAACTTATTTTTATATTTTCCTTGAGTTTGGATGGTATTTTTGTGACCTACATGTAAAAAATGAGCAAAAAGGCGACATCTGCTGTGAACTAGTTATCGCAATGCCAAGCGTCCTCAATAAGAGCTACAAAATGGCATCCGCCACAGGCGATTCACGCAGCTTGATAGTCGTTTCACCCGCTAACAACATTAGGCAAGTGCTGTGCAGTTACCTTGTAACTATTTAGAATATGCTGCCTGGGTTTCTTTAGAGCGGTGTCTTAGTAACCGAAGTCACGGCACTATAATAAGATGAGAGTAGTTCGCTTAAATTCGTTCATTAATCATTTTCATGTAGTGTCCTTAAAGCAAACTTATGCAACGAATAGTCACGACTTGGTAAATTAAACTCCGTTTTTACTGTACCATGATTTCAGCCTACAACGAGAAACTATGAATGAGGAAAATTTCTCTGAGTGAAGCATTTTTCTAACAAACAAGCTCTCATATTTTACGCCTTGAGCTCAGTTGGACCTTGCATTTTCAAAGAATGCACTCAGCCTTTGAATTGAAACCGAATTTTTATGAGACTGAAAAGACGAGGTCACTTTCCAGCTCTTGGTACGAGTAAACATTTCTTTTACCGTTGAGTTTACGGTAGTTTAGATTGTGAGTTTACCTGCATATCATCGCTCCGGTTGCCACTAGCAGAACTGTGCCTAAGCCAATTGGTAATTAATGCAAGAGGTTTTTCTAGCGTGTTACAAAATCCAGGCGTTGGAAACGTTTGGAAAATGCAGCACAAGAGAAGGAAAAAACAACGCCACGCTAAGAAAAAACAAACAAATTTCGCTTAGATTGTTCATGTATAGATAGTTACGTGCATAAACTTTGTTCATATCAAATGTAACACGTGTATCTTCAGGCCTGCAATCATTGCGATGACTAGGAGAAAGTTGGAGCCGTTGTCCTTGCTTCGTGCTGTCTTTGCCATCCTCACGCTCTCGGCTGTGGAAGCGAGCTACACCAAAGCATTTTATGAGGTGAGTACTATACTAATTTTGATGTCCCATCAGGCTTGTATTAACCGGGATTTAGTCTTGAACACTTGGTGAAGGGACACATAAAAAAAATGGAGGGTACACTTAGGCTCCCCCTTAAAGGTATGACGTGATGGTGTTAATGGATTAATGCGCATAATTTGTGACTGTCGACATTACATACATAGGTCCCTGAGAGTCCTCATGCAACTCGGGGCGCAGTGGTGCCACGGTTAAGCGATGCGCCACTGCCTTGCAATGGTAGGAGCTGCCAGTGGTGGGGCTTATAAGACCCACGTCCCTCTTCCGGAGCAACATCGCGTGGCTAATCATTAATTTAACGGCCACCTGCGACTGCAGTCAGCTCGCTGGCAATCAAGTCGGAAGGCTGTGACGATTCCACAAGGTCACGTGACCCAGCTGGGACACCTAGGTTGTCGAAGCGGTCGGTTGTTCCGACCGCTCCGGCTGCACGGCTGCAAACGGCCGCCGACGCCGGACATTTTTTTCCTACATGGGAGCGCTTTTGTTTGCTTCTTGTGAAGTAATTGTTTTTTTTTTGAGGAACAAAAATGACCCAGTAATTGTCTCACATCTCGATGGACACCCGAACCGCCCCGTAAGGGTAAGGAGGAAGGCAGTAGTGAAAGAAGAAAGACAGAAAGGGGAGCCGTAGTGGAGGGCTCTAGTATAATTTCGGCCACCTGGGGATATTTAAAGCATTGTTCGAAAAAACTGTGCAAATAGTTAAATGAAACACCGTGTATATAACTTGCCTTCAGGCGGCGCTACCTGCAGAGAATTTTTTGACTTGAAGACGGGCAAGCAGAGAGCGCTTTTTAAAGGTTTCCGGTAGGAACAAATGCACACAGTTCCTGGTTCATGACTAGAAGCATTCTGTTAAGTTCATGATGAGATTGACGGATGAAGTGCTTTAACTTTTAAATTCTTGCTTTTGTTGCTGTTGCGGTACGGGAATTCGCATATCTACCAAATGGCTTAAGGCCTTTGTTTCTTGGGCAAATATTTTCTGCCCTACAGATTAATTGAGTTGGCCAATGCGGAGTGTTCACCACATATTTCAATTAACTGTAAAGTACGGTGTACATATTTTTATTTTTCACTTTATTTTTGTTTTTATTATTTATTAGTTTCTGATGAGCTTGAGGTCGTCCCCGCCCCCTGTAGCTGGTGCAGCGGACGCCGTTGATGACGTACGAGTGCTACCGGACGGGAGTAACAATTGAACCGGAGAACGCCGTTAATTTCGCCCTCCTATGGGACGGCACCAAGCCCAATAGCGACATGGTGTTCGGCACCACGTGGTATGAAACACGGGGGAAGTTTGACAGCTATGTGAAGTGAGTACACGCTTGGAGTCCACCGGTATAGGAAATACACTAATGTTCTCGTTGAATGCGGTAGACTCCAGCGGGAACAAATAACTGCAGAATCCGGTGAAAATGTTTTCTCGTATTGTCATAACGACAGGTTTTTGGTGTTCTGTAGCATTCTTTTGTAGTAGTGTATGTTTTTTCTGCAATACTTTTCGGTAGTATTTAGTGGTTTTCTACAATAACTGCAGAAGTTGTCTCCTTGAAGCAAATATTTCTGTTCTTAAAAAAAGTTCATGGGTAGATATATTGCCGAAAACCTGTAGGGGAGACACAAAATATTCTGCTGTGCTTTTCGATTGGAAAATAATGGGCTGTGACATACACAAACGCATTACCAATACTGCTATGAACAGGGTAAGACGTAGAAGTATTATCATTTCACTCGTGAATAACTTTAAAAGAACAATGTTGCTACCACGCCCATCGTGATTTATGTTCAGGAAACGGAGTAAAGTCGTTGCTTAGAGTAGCACTTAGCAACATCAAGTAAAACTGACTGTGCGCAGAGCGCTACATAAGGCCAGGTGGCTCAGAAAAAAGAATGCGAAAGCAGTTTTTCTGCTCGTAAAGGAGCCGCCGTAACTTAATTGGGCGCATTTTGATGGACATGCGGTTTAATGCATTACATAGGCCGTATATTTCGCTGATAGTGCACGCAGACTAGACTGGCTTAAAGGCTGTGCGTGTGCACTTTTAAGCAATACTTGTTGCGATCGATTACGGAGAAGCGCTTCTAGTTAGTGTGGGTGCCATTAGCTGCTGCGCGGCGATGAGCACCAAAAACCGAAATAACTCTTTGGTTCGAGTGCAGAAAACATTGTATAAATCAGATTCAGCAGTCCACAAGGAAGATTAGGCCCCCAGTGCTACCGTGTTCACGCACTATTTCACCTGAGGGTTTCGTTATCCCTCGATAACAAATGAAAATAATCCTATTTGACCACTCCGCGTTCGCTGTTGGCAGCGTACACATGCTGCAAGTTGCTGATGCTCGAAAAAAAAGCTACGCATGCAGTAGTAGCTATGTCCAGTCTTATGTATTGAAACATCCTTGGCGTGGTATTCACGCCACGCATCCAAACCGTGGGTGAATGGTTTCTTGAACCCATGACAATGAGCCTGGAAATCACGGACGAAAAATTCCAACCCTTACTGACACTGCGGTGAAACGAGAGAGGCATTCTTGTTGACGGTAGTAGTGCTGTTACAACTCGATGCGTGATGACCCATGATTGCAGACGGACACGCCTGAAGTTCCTTCTTTCCAAACGCTAGGTCTAGCATATTATAGATGAGATAAATCATTCTATACCATCTTCCATAAAACCGCGAGTGTAAGAAGTCTGTCATATGAGATAATAAATATTGCGATCGTAGCAGATGAACACAACGTACCTTCAAGACATGTTGCTGTGGTGACCCAGCCATTATGAAGCATGAGGTGTGATTATTGTCTAGAAAATTATGTAAATAACATTTCACAAAGGTTCAAATGACCACCCATTACAAATCAGTATTCTGTCATTGCGCATTCGACACACATGTAAGATGTTAGAAGCCGCATCCATCGTACCTTGTGAGTGTTGTTTAGCTTCAAGTAAGATATTCTGCAATACTCATTCTTTACGTACTCATGTTCCAAGTAGATCTACAGTGTGCTTCGTAGCACGAAATTCTTTCCTCACGAAGCAACTAAAACCTAAACATTTGTGTCTTGTAGAGGAAACCTTACCACGGAGCACGACCCAACATCGGGGGTTGGAAAACTATTGAACAGTGGTAAGCTTCTTGCCACCTATTCTAAGCGCATTTGTCTCAGGTGATTATTTAGTTGACGGTAATGCTACACCATGGCAACTAAAATAATGATTCGCATGTAAGTGTTACATCCTCGAGTAATACACTCTTGAAGTATTCACTGAAGGATCGCTTTTTAGAAATTGCTCTATTTCTTTGCCGGTTCGTAATGCTGCGTGGAGTCACTACAGAATATGGAGAACTAGTTTGGAGTTTGATGAAAGACCAAAATGGATAGCTATAATTAATTTTAAGAAAGGAAAACAATCGGTGCGTCACGCATTCTTCCTGAAAATTGCTGTCTTTTATGAGGACAATAAAACATCCGTTTGTAGATAAATGATTGTACTTGCTATTGGTTTTTAAAACAGTTTACTGGTAAGCAGCTCAACTAAAAAAACTAACCCTCATTTCATTCTTTCAGGTATGGGACGAGCCACGCTTACGAAAGCCTAAGTGAATACAATTAACTTCCGAGCTACTTCATAAAGTTCCTGCCTGTTGGCAGAACATTGATGTATTTTTATTTATTCAGTCCTTTTTATCACATATTTTGAGTCGATGGATGGATATATTAGGCTGAACCAAGAAAGAATGTGGCGCCGCTGGCTTAATTGTCGCGTGGAAGAACGGGTGTAATTAACGGGTCTTGCACATACAGCAGCAAAGCTTTATTCTTGGCCGATATTTCGGGAACACTAGGTGTGTACTCATGCTTCTGCTAGTTTCTTGACAAAAAATTGCTGTAAACATTAAGGTGATCATGGAGCCATAGATCTGTAAAAAATGCGGAGAACTTTTCATCACCATTTTTCCATAGCAGAACTAGATAGAACGTTTAAGCTACGTGCGAGGAAGAAAAAAAAATAGAAAAGAAGAAAACTACGAACTATATGAAATGCTGCGTTATTGAATACCTATGGAAAGGATCGAGTACTTTTCCTTCGATTTGTTTGATGGCATTTATTGTTAAACATTGCAGACCTGCCAGAAAATTTGAAAGTTTTATTGCCACCATACAACGATGAAGCTTATTACCTGAAACTCAGTAAGTAAATTTTGATCAGAGTCTATTTGAATACTGACACATGGGAATATAGTGAATATTCTTCATTTTCTTGCCTATTACGAAATGCTGAAAATTATGCGACTGAGATAAGCAAGCAGACTGTGCTCAATGCAAGGACAACACATGGTTCACTCTAACTGAACTGAACAACGAGCTTCTGCGAATCACACGGACAGCGATAATGTACTAGTAAAGAAGGAGAATATTTTAACTAGCAACTGCTCTATTTCCATGTGTAACTCATCTGAGAGAGAAATAACCACGCTAAATATTGGCTTTCAAGTTTAGTCAGTGTGCAGAAGAGCGTTCTCGATTTATTTAGTTACCAACGGTGAAGCCACACTCTAGTTCTAACCTCGCAATGTTCTACAAATCTTAACCTGTAGCTTATACAATGCATGCAAATCCTCCTGATTACTGTGGTCAGTCCTAAACATCCTGGTCGGTGCTTAATGCATGCAAATTTAGTGCACTAGACAACCAACAGATCAGGACCAAGGAAATAAAACTACCCTCTTACAATCGCACTATATTTTATTCCTTTCGAATTCTGCCCTTCACTCAAACGGGGCCACACCGCCGCTATCGCTGAAACACGTCGATGGCTATGGCGGACAAAAATAATTGATAGAAAGGTATGAGGGGGCGCAGTAAAAGGGCGATTCTATTTTGATCATTTTCCTCATATAGCTAAAATCTCATGAAACGTTATATCCCGGTTGTCGCTTGAAGGGGGCAGTGTGCGCGATGGACGGCAAAAATGGAGTTGAAAATAAAAAAACGGCTGAGGCTTAACTTGGTTAAGCCTTGAGAATGCGAAGCATCATCGTGTCGCGTAATTTGGGGGCGCACAACCACAGCGACGGCGCGGGGTGGGCCCCCATTTCTCCACTGTCGTGACGTCATCGTGTCACGTGGTGTGACGTCATGTATCACGTGATTTGGAGGCGCACAACCACAGTGACGGCGCGAGGTGGACCCCGTTTCTCCACTGTCGTGACGTCATCGTGTCACGTAGTGTGACGTCATGTGTCACGTGATTTGGAGGCGCACAACCACAGCGACGGCGCGAGGTGGGCCCCCGTTTCTCCACTGCCGTGGCGTCATCGTGTCACGTGATTTGGAGGCGCACAACCACAGCGACGGCGCGAGGTGGGCCCCCGTTTCTCTACTGTCGTGACGTCATCGTGTCACGTGGTGTGACGTCATGTATCACGTGATTTGGAGGCGCATAGCCACGGTGAAGGGCTGAAGTGGTAGCTAAAGTAGTATGCTTCGCATAAAAAGGCATTATTGTTTGTACACTAACATCATGTCTAGAAACATAGGGCTCCTCGCGGACTCCGGAGGCGGCAGGGGTATCGTCTGCGCCGTCGTCTGCTACTGTGCCCGGGTCGCATATCGGGCCATTTGAATACTGCCTTTTATGTAGGGCTGTCTGGGCGGTCTTTTTTGAACGACAGTATATACGAGCAAGTGTAGCGCACGAGACAGCATGTAGAACTGCGTGAGAAGCTTGTGCGATTCCTAGTAGCAGCAAGCTGATTAAGCGCCGTGAGGTACGTCCAGCATCTCAACACACATTGCTGTGGCGACACATTTATCGGGACGTTCTAAAAGAGACATCAGCATCGAACTGACATTTTAAACTTTTTAATACTCTTCTTCAAAGCATACGCCGGCTGCTATAGAACGGGCCTCATCTGAAATAAGTTTTTTTTTTAATTATGTTCACATCATTGTCTATAGGCCGCACTTCTGTCCGGTAGCCCCATGCAGAGCTAACTCCGGCGCGCACATTTTGTGGCGTTTTAAAAGTACATTGGCTATGAAACGACCTTTCATACTTACACCTTGTTACCTGGGGAATAGGTCGGCTTTTGGTAACGGAAAGACGACCTCATATGTGCGCTGTGAGACCACAGAACTGCATCACAAACTTTTGTTTACATGTATTTCTTTAGGTCTTACCCTGCTCTCTTATCACCACCCGGCGACAGCAGCGAAAGCTTATTTTGATTGCCTCAGATATCGGTGTGGATCAATACCTGCCTGGATGCTGAGCATTTCATGCATTGAATAGTCTTATTAATGCAGTGGTTCAGACTTCTAGGCGGTGAAGGTAACAGCTACATACCTCGGGAAAAACACAAAACGCGTGCCCTCTCGCGTACTGTTCCATCCACGCCGTGCACTTTATAGTCCACGAGCCTACTGCAATGCACATGGCCCTTGACGGACATTGAGAGGGGCTAACATGTTTTCGGCCTTATTTTTGTCTCTTTTACTTGTGCCGCTGCACGATTCGCAAATAATGCGCACGGGTTTTCAATTTTGCAGCACTCCCGTCTCAGAGCAATCGTGTGGTATACAAGATTTACGACACCTCGAGTCTGTGCATCAGTGCAGCCACGCTACTCTTCAAGACGTGCTACGACTGCGACGACGACTGCCCGTCCGGCGGCACAAACTGCAAGGACGGGAGCGGAGTATCGCAGAGCAGACCTCGCCAGATATTGGGCTGCCCCCAGATGCAGTTCACCCGCTACCCGCAAGCCGAGCCGTTCCCTCTGTGCGCTGACTATCGGTCTTGCACATAAAGGCACAAGAGTGCCTTTCTAGGCATTCTGCAACTTCAATATACGGAATAAAGTGTATTAGGGCGCTTAATTGTTTTTGCTTGTAATTAATATTAGTCACACCTAAAAGTGTTTTCAGTTAGAAGTAACGCAGCGCTGTTTTTTTCGGACAGCCGCAAAAACAGATGTAATGTGTTAATCTATGTCGTGTGGGTTCGTCTGTGTTCCCGTCAAAAATAGCGCTGGTCAAATGTTTAGGGGAATCCCCCAAGGTGGAGTAGATTTCTAATAAGGGAGTAATTACTCATTGGCATCCACCCAAGCGCAGCCATACGGCTACAAAGGAAAGCTATACAGCTTTCTCAGAAACTTCGTAGTTAAAGAAAAATTCGTCCTGGTCCGGGGTTCGAACCCGGAACCACCGCCACACCGGAGCAGTCGCTCTACCAATTGAGCTAACCGGGACGGCAAGCTTATGGTAGGGCGAGAGCGAATTGATCAGTAACTCGAAGTGGGAAGAGTGTTGGTCAAATGTTTAGGGGAATCCCCCAAGGTGGAGTAGATTTCTAATAAGGGAGTAATTACTCATTGGCATCCACCCAAGCGCAGCCATACGGCTACAAAGGACGAATTTTTCTTTAACTACGAAGTTTCTGAGAAAGCTGTATAGCTTTCCTTTGTAGCCGTATGGCTGCGCTTGGGTGGATGCCAATGAGTAATTACTCCCTTATTAGAAATCTACTCCACCTTGGGGGATTCCCCTAAACATTTGACCAACACTCTTCCCACTTCGAGTTACTGATCAATTCGCTCTCGCCCTACCATAAGCTTGCCGTCCCGGTTAGCTCAATTGGTAGAGCGACTGCTCCGGTGTGGCGGTGGTTCCGGGTTCGAACCCCGGACCAGGACGAATTTTTCTTTAACTACGAAGTTTCTGAGAAAGCTGTATAGCTTTCCTTTGTAGCCGTATGGCTGCGCTTGGGTGGATGCCAATGAGTAATTACTCCCTTATTAGAAATCTACTCCACCTTGGGGGATTCCCCTAAACATTTGACCAACACTCTTCCCACTTCGAGTTACTGATCAATTCGCTCTCGCCCTACCATAAGCTTGCCGTCCCGGTTAGCTCAATTGGTAGAGCGACTGCTCCGGTGTGGCGGTGGTTCCGGGTTCGAACCCCGGACCAGGACGAATTTTTCTTTAACTACGAAGTTTCTGAGAAAGCTGTATAGCTTTCCTTTGTAGCCGTATGGCTGCGCTTGGGTGGATGCCAATGAGTAATTACTCCCTTATTAGAAATCTACTCCACCTTGGGGGATTCCCCTAAACATTTGACCAACACTCTTCCCACTTCGAGTTACTGATCAATTCGCTCTCGCCCTACCATAAGCTTGCCGTCCCGGTTAGCTCAATTGGTAGAGCGACTGCTCCGGTGTGGCGGTGGTTCCGGGTTCGAACCCCGGACCAGGACGAATTTTTCTTTAACTACGAAGTTTCTGAGAAAGCTGTATAGCTTTCCTTTGTAGCCGTATGGCTGCGCTTGGGTGGATGCCAATGAGTAATTACTCCCTTATTAGAAATCTACTCCACCTTGGGGGATTCCCCTAAACATTTGACCAACACTCTTCCCACTTCGAGTTACTGATCAATTCGCTCTCGCCCTACCATAAGCTTGCCGTCCCGGTTAGCTCAATTGGTAGAGCGACTGCTCCGGTGTGGCGGTGGTTCCGGGTTCGAACCCCGGACCAGGACGAATTTTTCTTTAACTACGAAGTTTCTGAGAAAGCTGTATAGCTTTCCTTTGTAGCCGTATGGCTGCGCTTGGGTGGATGCCAATGAGTAATTACTCCCTTATTAGAAATCTACTCCACCTTGGGGGATTCCCCTAAACATTTGACCAACACTCTTCCCACTTCGAGTTACTGATCAATTCGCTCTCGCCCTACCATAAGCTTGCCGTCCCGGTTAGCTCAATTGGTAGAGCGACTGCTCCGGTGTGGCGGTGGTTCCGGGTTCGAACCCCGGACCAGGACGAATTTTTCTTTAACTACGAAGTTTCTGAGAAAGCTGTATAGCTTTCCTTTGTAGCCGTATGGCTGCGCTTGGGTGGATGCCAATGAGTAATTACTCCCTTATTAGAAATCTACTCCACCTTGGGGGATTCCCCTAAACATTTGACCAACACTCTTCCCACTTCGAGTTACTGATCAATTCGCTCTCGCCCTACCATAAGCTTGCCGTCCCGGTTAGCTCAATTGGTAGAGCGACTGCTCCGGTGTGGCGGTGGTTCCGGGTTCGAACCCCGGACCAGGACGAATTTTTCTTTAACTACGAAGTTTCTGAGAAAGCTGTATAGCTTTCCTTTGTAGCCGTATGGCTGCGCTTGGGTGGATGCCAATGAGTAATTACTCCCTTATTAGAAATCTACTCCACCTTGGGGGATTCCCCTAAACATTTGACCAACACTCTTCCCACTTCGAGTTACTGATCAATTCGCTCTCGCCCTACCATAAGCTTGCCGTCCCGGTTAGCTCAATTGGTAGAGCGACTGCTCCGGTGTGGCGGTGGTTCCGGGTTCGAACCCCGGACCAGGACGAATTTTTCTTTAACTACGAAGTTTCTGAGAAAGCTGTATAGCTTTCCTTTGTAGCCGTATGGCTGCGCTTGGGTGGATGCCAATGAGTAATTACTCCCTTATTAGAAATCTACTCCACCTTGGGGGATTCCCCTAAACATTTGACCAACACTCTTCCCACTTCGAGTTACTGATCAATTCGCTCTCGCCCTACCATAAGCTTGCCGTCCCGGTTAGCTCAATTGGTAGAGCGACTGCTCCGGTGTGGCGGTGGTTCCGGGTTCGAACCCCGGACCAGGACGAATTTTTCTTTAACTACGAAGTTTCTGAGAAAGCTGTATAGCTTTCCTTTGTAGCCGTATGGCTGCGCTTGGGTGGATGCCAATGAGTAATTACTCCCTTATTAGAAATCTACTCCACCTTGGGGGATTCCCCTAAACATTTGACCAACACTCTTCCCACTTCGAGTTACTGATCAATTCGCTCTCGCCCTACCATAAGCTTGCCGTCCCGGTTAGCTCAATTGGTAGAGCGACTGCTCCGGTGTGGCGGTGGTTCCGGGTTCGAACCCCGGACCAGGACGAATTTTTCTTTAACTACGAAGTTTCTGAGAAAGCTGTATAGCTTTCCTTTGTAGCCGTATGGCTGCGCTTGGGTGGATGCCAATGAGTAATTACTCCCTTATTAGAAATCTACTCCACCTTGGGGGATTCCCCTAAACATTTGACCAACACTCTTCCCACTTCGAGTTACTGATCAATTCGCTCTCGCCCTACCATAAGCTTGCCGTCCCGGTTAGCTCAATTGGTAGAGCGACTGCTCCGGTGTGGCGGTGGTTCCGGGTTCGAACCCCGGACCAGGACGAATTTTTCTTTAACTACGAAGTTTCTGAGAAAGCTGTATAGCTTTCCTTTGTAGCCGTATGGCTGCGCTTGGGTGGATGCCAATGAGTAATTACTCCCTTATTAGAAATCTACTCCACCTTGGGGGATTCCCCTAAACATTTGACCAACACTCTTCCCACTTCGAGTTACTGATCAATTCGCTCTCGCCCTACCATAAGCTTGCCGTCCCGGTTAGCTCAATTGGTAGAGCGACTGCTCCGGTGTGGCGGTGGTTCCGGGTTCGAACCCCGGACCAGGACGAATTTTTCTTTAACTACGAAGTTTCTGAGAAAGCTGTATAGCTTTCCTTTGTAGCCGTATGGCTGCGCTTGGGTGGATGCCAATGAGTAATTACTCCCTTATTAGAAATCTACTCCACCTTGGGGGATTCCCCTAAACATTTGACCAACACTCTTCCCACTTCGAGTTACTGATCAATTCGCTCTCGCCCTACCATAAGCTTGCCGTCCCGGTTAGCTCAATTGGTAGAGCGACTGCTCCGGTGTGGCGGTGGTTCCGGGTTCGAACCCCGGACCAGGACGAATTTTTCTTTAACTACGAAGTTTCTGAGAAAGCTGTATAGCTTTCCTTTGTAGCCGTATGGCTGCGCTTGGGTGGATGCCAATGAGTAATTACTCCCTTATTAGAAATCTACTCCACCTTGGGGGATTCCCCTAAACATTTGACCAACACTCTTCCCACTTCGAGTTACTGATCAATTCGCTCTCGCCCTACCATAAGCTTGCCGTCCCGGTTAGCTCAATTGGTAGAGCGACTGCTCCGGTGTGGCGGTGGTTCCGGGTTCGAACCCCGGACCAGGACGAATTTTTCTTTAACTACGAAGTTTCTGAGAAAGCTGTATAGCTTTCCTTTGTAGCCGTATGGCTGCGCTTGGGTGGATGCCAATGAGTAATTACTCCCTTATTAGAAATCTACTCCACCTTGGGGGATTCCCCTAAACATTTGACCAACACTCTTCCCACTTCGAGTTACTGATCAATTCGCTCTCGCCCTACCATAAGCTTGCCGTCCCGGTTAGCTCAATTGGTAGAGCGACTGCTCCGGTGTGGCGGTGGTTCCGGGTTCGAACCCCGGACCAGGACGAATTTTTCTTTAACTACGAAGTTTCTGAGAAAGCTGTATAGCTTTCCTTTGTAGCCGTATGGCTGCGCTTGGGTGGATGCCAATGAGTAATTACTCCCTTATTAGAAATCTACTCCACCTTGGGGGATTCCCCTAAACATTTGACCAACACTCTTCCCACTTCGAGTTACTGATCAATTCGCTCTCGCCCTACCATAAGCTTGCCGTCCCGGTTAGCTCAATTGGTAGAGCGACTGCTCCGGTGTGGCGGTGGTTCCGGGTTCGAACCCCGGACCAGGACGAATTTTTCTTTAACTACGAAGTTTCTGAGAAAGCTGTATAGCTTTCCTTTGTAGCCGTATGGCTGCGCTTGGGTGGATGCCAATGAGTAATTACTCCCTTATTAGAAATCTACTCCACCTTGGGGGATTCCCCTAAACATTTGACCAACACTCTTCCCACTTCGAGTTACTGATCAATTCGCTCTCGCCCTACCATAAGCTTGCCGTCCCGGTTAGCTCAATTGGTAGAGCGACTGCTCCGGTGTGGCGGTGGTTCCGGGTTCGAACCCCGGACCAGGACGAATTTTTCTTTAACTACGAAGTTTCTGAGAAAGCTGTATAGCTTTCCTTTGTAGCCGTATGGCTGCGCTTGGGTGGATGCCAATGAGTAATTACTCCCTTATTAGAAATCTACTCCACCTTGGGGGATTCCCCTAAACATTTGACCAACACTCTTCCCACTTCGAGTTACTGATCAATTCGCTCTCGCCCTACCATAAGCTTGCCGTCCCGGTTAGCTCAATTGGTAGAGCGACTGCTCCGGTGTGGCGGTGGTTCCGGGTTCGAACCCCGGACCAGGACGAATTTTTCTTTAACTACGAAGTTTCTGAGAAAGCTGTATAGCTTTCCTTTGTAGCCGTATGGCTGCGCTTGGGTGGATGCCAATGAGTAATTACTCCCTTATTAGAAATCTACTCCACCTTGGGGGATTCCCCTAAACATTTGACCAACACTCTTCCCACTTCGAGTTACTGATCAATTCGCTCTCGCCCTACCATAAGCTTGCCGTCCCGGTTAGCTCAATTGGTAGAGCGACTGCTCCGGTGTGGCGGTGGTTCCGGGTTCGAACCCCGGACCAGGACGAATTTTTCTTTAACTACGAAGTTTCTGAGAAAGCTGTATAGCTTTCCTTTGTAGCCGTATGGCTGCGCTTGGGTGGATGCCAATGAGTAATTACTCCCTTATTAGAAATCTACTCCACCTTGGGGGATTCCCCTAAACATTTGACCAACACTCTTCCCACTTCGAGTTACTGATCAATTCGCTCTCGCCCTACCATAAGCTTGCCGTCCCGGTTAGCTCAATTGGTAGAGCGACTGCTCCGGTGTGGCGGTGGTTCCGGGTTCGAACCCCGGACCAGGACGAATTTTTCTTTAACTACGAAGTTTCTGAGAAAGCTGTATAGCTTTCCTTTGTAGCCGTATGGCTGCGCTTGGGTGGATGCCAATGAGTAATTACTCCCTTATTAGAAATCTACTCCACCTTGGGGGATTCCCCTAAACATTTGACCAACACTCTTCCCACTTCGAGTTACTGATCAATTCGCTCTCGCCCTACCATAAGCTTGCCGTCCCGGTTAGCTCAATTGGTAGAGCGACTGCTCCGGTGTGGCGGTGGTTCCGGGTTCGAACCCCGGACCAGGACGAATTTTTCTTTAACTACGAAGTTTCTGAGAAAGCTGTATAGCTTTCCTTTGTAGCCGTATGGCTGCGCTTGGGTGGATGCCAATGAGTAATTACTCCCTTATTAGAAATCTACTCCACCTTGGGGGATTCCCCTAAACATTTGACCAACACTCTTCCCACTTCGAGTTACTGATCAATTCGCTCTCGCCCTACCATAAGCTTGCCGTCCCGGTTAGCTCAATTGGTAGAGCGACTGCTCCGGTGTGGCGGTGGTTCCGGGTTCGAACCCCGGACCAGGACGAATTTTTCTTTAACTACGAAGTTTCTGAGAAAGCTGTATAGCTTTCCTTTGTAGCCGTATGGCTGCGCTTGGGTGGATGCCAATGAGTAATTACTCCCTTATTAGAAATCTACTCCACCTTGGGGGATTCCCCTAAACATTTGACCAACACTCTTCCCACTTCGAGTTACTGATCAATTCGCTCTCGCCCTACCATAAGCTTGCCGTCCCGGTTAGCTCAATTGGTAGAGCGACTGCTCCGGTGTGGCGGTGGTTCCGGGTTCGAACCCCGGACCAGGACGAATTTTTCTTTAACTACGAAGTTTCTGAGAAAGCTGTATAGCTTTCCTTTGTAGCCGTATGGCTGCGCTTGGGTGGATGCCAATGAGTAATTACTCCCTTATTAGAAATCTACTCCACCTTGGGGGATTCCCCTAAACATTTGACCAACACTCTTCCCACTTCGAGTTACTGATCAATTCGCTCTCGCCCTACCATAAGCTTGCCGTCCCGGTTAGCTCAATTGGTAGAGCGACTGCTCCGGTGTGGCGGTGGTTCCGGGTTCGAACCCCGGACCAGGACGAATTTTTCTTTAACTACGAAGTTTCTGAGAAAGCTGTATAGCTTTCCTTTGTAGCCGTATGGCTGCGCTTGGGTGGATGCCAATGAGTAATTACTCCCTTATTAAAAATAGCGCTGATTTTCTTTTTATTGGAAACATGCTTATTGGAAACTTTGGGATGTAGGCCTAAGCGGTGTAGGCCTCGTCTGGAGGCAAGCTATGTATGCCGCCTTTAGCCTCTGCTCTTGATCATATTGTATTATATGGCCTGTAGAGCGGTTTATTGACACGTTGAAGCACCAGCGATAAAGACCCTGGCGCAAGAAGTCCGGGAACCAGCAAGGCGAGGGACCGGCACACAAGCGGCAGTTCTCCAGCACGAGCCTTCTACGGACTTCTTCTTCTTCACCTCGGCGCTAGCGCTTCGTCGTCGTTGGTAGTACTGTATCATCTTCTTCATTCCAACTGCCCCCGCGGAAAGAGGGAGCCATCCTGGCGACTCAAGGCGAGGAGACGACGAGAGGGCTGTAATAAGGCTTCAAGCGGCTGACATGAACGACGTCGCGACCACGGCGGCGATGGTCCAAAGAAGGTGTCACCGGTTCGATGATATAGTTCACAGGTGACGTACGCTCTAAGATACGGTAAGGACCAATGTGCTTGGCCGAAAATTTGGACGCAGCCGGAACAGAGAGCCAGACCAGTGATCCAGTGGAGAATTGGGCAGCGGGCGTGTGTTGATCGGACTCATGTTTGCTGAGTCCTTGACGTTCGGCGGTGAAGGAGCGAGCCAACCGGCGGCACTGCTCAGCATGGCGGGTAATGTCAGAAAGGGAAGTATATTCCGAGCTGTCGGGGTTGTAGGGAAGGATTGTGTCCAGGAGACAGGAAGGCTCGCGCCCGAATAAAAGAAAGAATGGGGAAAAGCCGGTGGTTGCCTGAGATGCGGTGTTATATGCATAGGTCACAAACGGAAGGACTTGATCCCAATTAGAGCTGTCGGAGCTAATGTACATGGCGATCATGTCCCCAAGAGTCCGGTTGAATCGTTCGGTGAGGCCGTTGGTTTGGGGGTGGTAAGCAGTAGTGGTACGGTGAACTGAGTGGCACGCATCGAGAAGCTCTCTAACAACTTCAGACAAGAAGACACGGCCGCGGTCACTGAGAAGTTCGCGCGGAGCGCCGTGACGCAGGACGAAGTGATGAAGAAGGAAGAAGGCGACGTCGCGAGCAGTAGCCGCAGGTAGGGCAGCGGTCTCAGCATACCGAGTGAGGTGGTCCACGGCAACGATAATCCATCGATTCCCGGCGGTCGTGAAGGGGAGCGGCCCATATAGGTCGATGCCCACACGATCGAAAGGGCGAGCCGGGCATGGTAATGGCTGTAACGGGGCAGTCGATGGTCGAGGTGGCGACTTCCGCTGCTGACAGGCTGTGCAGGAGCGAACGTAGCGACGAACGAAGGTGTACATGCCCCGCCAGTAGTACCTCTGCCGTAGGCGCTCGTAGGTTTTTAGCGATCCAGCGTGAGCGCTCTGAGGGTCGGCATGGTAGTGCGCACAGATCTCAGACCGAAGGTGTCGGGGAATCACGAGGAGCCACTTTCGGCCGTCCGGACGATAGTTGCGGCGGTATAGGAGATCGTCGCGGATGGCAAAATGGGAAGCTTGGCGACGAAGGGCCCGAGGGAAGGAGGACGTAGAGTGTGCACGAAGGACATCGAGCAAGGATGAAATCCATGGATCCTGGCGTTGTTGATTGGGCATGTCCGTAGTAGTGAGCGCTGCGAGTAGGGAATCAGATAAGGGGGAAGAAGGCGCAGGAGAGGGCAGTGGCGAGCGTGACAAGGCGTCAGCGTCGGAGTGCTTGCGGCCCGACCGGTAGACTACGGTAATATCGAATTCCTGAAGACGGAGCGCCCAGCGGCCAAGGCGTCCTGAGGGATCTTTGAGGGAGGCCAACCAGCACAAGGCGTGGTGATCAGTAACGACGGTGAACGGGCGGCCATATAAGTATGGGCGAAATTTCGTGAGAGCCCACACTACGGCCAGGCACTCCTTTTCAGTCACAGTGTAGTTCGACTCGGCTTTGGTGAGAGCACGGCTGGCGTACGCAACAACGTATTCAGAAAATTCGGGCTTCCGCTGGGCAAGGACAGCACCGAGGCCAATTCCGCTTGCGTCGGTGTGCACCTCAGTAGGAGCACTGGGGTCATAGTGCCGACGAATAGGGGGTGAAGTAAGAAGGCGACGGAGCGCAGCAAAAGCTTCATCGCAGGCAGAGTCCCACGTAGACAGGTCGGCGGGACCATTGAGGAGTTTCGTAAGGGGCGCGACGATAGAGGCGAAATTAGGGACAAAGCGCCGAAAATAGGAGCAGAGGCCCACAAATCGGCGCAGCTGTTTCGTAGAGATCGGTTTAGGGAAGTCAGCCACAGCACGGAGTTTGTCAGGATCAGGTAGGACGCCATATTTGGATACGAGGTGGCCGAGTATTGTCAGTTGCCGGGCGCCAAAGTGACATTTCTTGAGGTTAAGTTGGAGGCCAGCACGGGTGAGGCAGCTCAACATCTGGCGCAAGCGCTGGAGATGCGTCGGAAAATCGGGCGAAAACACAACAACATCATCTAAATAGCAGAGACAAATGTTCCACTTGAGGCCGCGCAAGATGTTGTCCATCATTCGTTCGAACGAGGCGGGAGCGTTACACAGACCGAATGGCATTACGGTGAATTCGTATAGGCCGTCAGGGGTAACGAATGCCGTTTTAGGACGGTCGGACTCAGACATCGGGACTTGCCAATAGCCGGAACGGAGATCCAGAGATGAGAAGAACTCGGTGCCTTGCAAGCAGTCAAGGGCGTCGTCAATACGGGGTAGCGGGTAGACGTCTTTGCGCGTAATTTTGTTGAGCCGGCGATAGTCCACGCAAAATCGTATCGAGCCATCCTTCTTTTTGACCAGGACAACTGGGGAGGACCAAGGACTTGCAGATGGCTGAATAACGCCGCGTTGTCGTCCACTTGCTCAGCGATGAGACGGCGTTCAGGAAGTGACACACGGTAGGGGCGCTGACGGAGAGGAGTATGGGTACCGGTTTCAATGTGGTGCTCGACAGTGGTCGCATGGCCCAAATAAGAGGACTGGTGGTCAAACGATGAGCGAAACTGGTCGAGCAGGACAAGAAGCTGCGCGTGTTGAGCTGTGTCGAGGGCAGGATCAATAGAGCGGTCGAAAATGTCCGAAGGCAGTGGGTGATCGGGAGTAGCGCGACGTGGGGTGAGGGCAGCGAGGTCAAGACTGGAGGAGGGCACATCGGTGTCGAAGGAAGAGATGAAGTCAGCGGGTTCAAAATGACCAAGGCACTCGCCACGAAGCAGGGCAAACGCAGAGAATGAGGTGTTAGAGACGAGGATTGCGGCAGCACCGTGGTGAATGTCGATGACGGCGAAAGGAAGAGAGAGAAGTCGGCGAGAGGCAAGGAGGGGGGAAGGCTTGAAGAGAACGGTGGCGTCAGAAACAGAGGCGGCGCACACAGGGACGAGCACAGCACTCTCAGGGGGAATATCGGTGTCCTCGGCAACAACAAGCTTATCATCACAGCGAATCGGAGGTTCGTCGAAGAGTGCATCACAAAGCGGAGAAAAGACGACCTGCGCACGGGCACAGTTAATGACGGCGCTATGGCGGGATAGAAAGTCCGAGCCAAGGATGACGTCATGGGAGCTTGCACGGAGGACTAAAAATTCGACAACATATAAAACATTGGCGATGACGACGCGTGCTGTGCAAGCGGCAGAAGGAACAACGGGCTCGGCGCTAGCTGTACGGAGGGAGAGTCCAGAAGATGGGGTGATAACTTTTCGAAGTGAACGGCAGAAGTTTTCGTTAATAACAGAAACGGTGGCCCCAGTGTCCACAAGCGCAAGTGTCGGGACGCCGTCTACAAACACGTCAAGAAGATTCGGCGGTGAAAGGCGAGGACTTGAGCAGGGCGATGAGAGCGCAGTTCGTGCCCCAGGAACTGCGGCTGCTAGTTTTCCGAATCGGCGGTGGCGGTGCGACGCCTCATGGGCGACAAGGAGCGGCGGCGAGGGGAGGGCGAGCGGTGTGAAACGTAGGGCTGGCGACCAAGCGCGCGATCAGGCGAGGTGCCCCGATGGGGTGGTTCGAAAGGTGGGCGGAAGGTGCGATCCGTACCGGGGTAGTCCGGCAGGGGGTGCAGAGGCGCAGGCATAGTACGTCGACAGAGGCGCGCGACGTGGCCTGGAATACCGCAGGCGTAGCAGATAGGTCTGTTATCAGCCGTGCGCCAAGGATTGTAGGCAGCGGGCGCGAAACGGTGTCGTGGAGCAGCAGGCGCAGACACCGCAGGAGGAGCGTATGCATAGGCCTGCTGCCGCGGTGGTCTTCTGACAGCGTCGGCATAGGTGAGAGGCACAGGTGCGGGCGCAGGCGGCACGGTTACTGCACGATCGTAGCTCAACGGGGCGGCAACAGGGTTGGGCTGGATTGGGAAAAGACCGGCCTGGGGAGCCAAGGGTGCCGGTTGCCGAAGACAAGGAAGTGCATCGGCGGCCTCCTGCGTGATGGCGTGCCGGATCTCAGGGCTGAGGAGGGGCGGAGACGAGTGTTGGTGAGAAAGGAGCGAGAGTTGCCTGGCGACCTCGTCCCGCACGAAGTCTTTGATGGTAGCGAGTAAGTCATTGTTGATGCCCAGGCCGGAGATGGAGTCGGCAGGTGGGGGAGAGCGACGAGCACAAAGGCGTTTCCGCAACTCGTCGAAACCTTGGCACAGGGTGTACACCGAGGCAACGGTGGTGGGGCTCTTCGCCAACAACATCTGAAAGGCGTCGTCGTCGATGCCTTTCAGGATATGCTTTATCTTGTCAGCCTCGGTCATAGCCGGGTCAACACGCTTACAAAGGTCCACTACATCCTCAATGTAGCTCGTGAAAGTCTCGTTAGTGTGCTGAGCTCGGACACGCAGGCTTTGCTCAGCGCGCAGTTTCCGCACGGCGGGACGACCGAAAACCTCCGCGAGTGTGCTCTTCAGAACGGCCCAGGTGGGAATGTCGGCCTCGTGGTTCCGGAACCACAGGTTCGCAACGTCGCTGAGGTAGAAAATCACATTGGTGAGTTTGACGCGGTCGCCCCAGTTGTTATGGCGGCTCACCCGTTCATACGACTCCAGCCACTCTTCCACATCCTGGTCGCTGTGGCCGCTGAAAACAGCGGGGTCCCGCTGCCGGACGGCACCGGAGCAGATGACTGGCTCAGGCGGAGGGGCTGGCTGTTGACTGGGGGGCTGCTGACCGGCCTTGGACATCGGGATGGTGCGACTGCGAAGGTCCACGGTGATGGGGAAAGGTGACCGCCGCAACCTCCACCAAATGTAGAGCGGTTTATTGACACGTTGAAGCACCAGCGATAAAGACCCTGGCGCAAGAAGTCCGGGAACCAGCGAGGCGAGGGACCGGCACACAAGCGGCAGTTCTCCAGCACGAGCCTTCTACGGACTTCTTCTTCTTCTTCACCTCGGCGCTAGCGCTTCGTCGTCGTTGGTAGTACTGTATCATCTTCTTCATTCCAGGCCAAATAAACACAATTGTACATCTAACTAGGCGCACAGGCTGTTTTCCAGACTTTTTTCAAAGGCAGTCATCAGCGAGTTGCAGAATTGCTTGACCGCAGCAGATGAAAGACACATTCACGTGTAGCGCAAGCGTGTCATGAACAGATATAGGCACTATCACGACGGCCAGCACTCATGAGGGTGTTTAACCCTCATTCACGTTGACTTCACACGCCGAGGATAGGGTGACCCTTCCATTCTGCGCAGGTTTTTCTACTGTCAACTGCGGCGTGCATCAGAAATAACGAAAACAATAACACTATATGATAAAGTGAACTAAATCGAAATTAGCATAATATTCGAAGTATTTGACATCTTGTTTCTTCAGGACTTTTCAAAACGTTCCATTGAAATTAAGTGGTTGCTTTTCAAGAACAAAACGCACGAGTTAGTACTGGCGCACATACTGACTGTTACTCTAACAGACAAACAGTCGTCATCATGGTTCAACACCATGTTGATTCGTCCGGACCAGGACGAATTTTTCTTTAACTACGAAATTTCTGAGAAAGCTGTATAGCTTTCCTTTGTAGCCGTATGGCTGCGCTTGGGTGGATGCCAATGAGCAATTACTCCCTTATTACGAATTTACTCCACCTTGGGGGATTCCCCTAAAGATTTGACCGACACTGAAACGTTTTAATAACAAACAGAAAAGTCTCTTCGTTCAGCTAAACGAACTAACAACCAATGTTCATGGTATTACGCTGCGAAAAAAAATGCATGAATCATTTGCTAAAAAATCGTTTTTTTTTCTATTTATTTATTTATTTATTTATTTATTTATTTATTTATTTATTTATTTATTTATTTATTTATTTATTTATTTATTTATTTATTTATTTATTTATTTATTTATTTATTTATTTATTTATTTATTTCAAGATACCCCTAAAGGCCCTCTTCACGAGGGTATTACATAGGGGTTTCATCTGTACTTCCAACAATGATAAAAACAACCCTTAAATATTTTTGAGTATTATTTGCCCTAAACGCTCGCAACCATTACAATTGTACGTTCACCAAAACAGTCCAGTTCATAACCGTGATTTAGCCGATGAACTTATCCACACACTCAGCTGTGTATTTACGCGAGGTCCGGCTAACGCTAGAGTATATTTTTCTAGTTGCCATCCCTGGTCATGCCTGATATGAGCTTTACTCTTTTCGATAGCGCGAGAATCATTGAGTCAGTAAAGTTGATATCCTCATCAGGTGTCGAGGGCATTAACTTAAAAGTTCTAAACACGCAAAAAGTGCTGTGAGATTGTATGCCTTATTTTCAAGCAATGGGGTTCATCGGGAGCAGTGCCGGAAGACTGGAAAATAGGGTTGTTCCGTATGTGGGAAAAGGTCCTAAATTCTCATGTTCTAGTCATCATCGTAATTTACTAAGAAGCGTTTGTTCAAAGCTAATGGTGTATGCGCTGTACTCTCACATAGTAAAATTCCTAATGACTATAGCATTTTTTCAACCCAATCAAAACTGATTTCGCAAAGGACTCTCATGAGACAACATGACTTCTTGACTGGATTGAAATATACCTGTAGACGCCCTCTTTTTGGAGTTTGAAAGGCTTTTGACAAAACTCCTCAAAACCACTTCTTCTTAAACATTCACTATTACACATTAACCCTATTGTATTTGACTGGGTATGCAATTTTTTTTCCAACCGAAAGCAATTTGTGAACACTAACAAACACTAATCCGCTTGCTATCCAGTACTATGCTGTGTTCCCCAACACACTGTACATACACCCTTGCTCTTTCTCATCTGCATTAATGAGCTGCCTAATAATATTGTTTCCCACTTCCACCTTTTTGCAGGTGGTTGAGTCATCTACCGCCCATTCATAACAGTTCTGACTTTTGCATACTTCAAAACGACCTTAAATGTGTGGAAACCTGGTGCGACAAACGGTTAATGCCCTCAAACATTAATAAAACGTCATCACTCTCTTTTCATCAACGCCAGCACTATCAACCCTCCAGGTATGCTATCTGCGGCTCCAAAATTTCATCTGTCCTGTCATATAAATATTTTGGCCTCACCTTTCTAACAGCCACCGCGGTAGCTCATTGTTTATGGTGCTCGGCTGCTGACTCGAATAATGCGGGTTCGATCCCGGCCGCGGTGGTAGCATTTCGATGGAGGCGAAATTCTAGCGGCCCGTGTACTGTGAGATGTCAGTGCAAGTTAAAAAACCCCAGGTAGTCGAAATTATTCGGAGCCCAGCATCCCTCACAGCCTGAGTCACTTTGGAATGTTAAAACCTCAGAAACCAAACCCGACCATACTACGAACATTTGTAACGAAGACAACTGCACTCTTGGTTACTTCCATAGATGCTTGCGCCTCGCCCCTGCCTGGGTGAAAACGTTAACCTAGCTCACATTTGTTCGACCTAAGCTAGAATACCTATGCTCAGTCTGGGGCCCTCATCAATCTAACCTTTGCAACATCCTTGAATCAGTTCGAAATCATGCGGCAATATTTATTTTTTTCAGGCTACTGTTATCATTTCATCATAAATGCTCTTAAATCACTGGCTCACCTCAGTAATCTCGAATTGAGACGATGCATCTTTAGGCTTTGCCTTATTCACGAATTTTGTCATTCAGCACTTGATGTTTAAGTCATCTTGTCAGCTCATCGCTTATCAAGCCGCGTTAGCCATCCTAAAGCCGTCTACCCTCCTACAGCACAGACTGCAGCTTAACAGCTCATCGCTCGTTCTTTGTGAAAACTTCTCGGGACTGGAAACGTCTGCGAAAGGACTTTGTGCGCGACTCCAGTCCATCTCAATTCATGCATGACCGCCATCGAATCATAATTCAAATGAACAGTCAGCCCATCCCTCATGTAATACGCCATTTCTAGGGCACTGGAGGTACTGATGATAAATATATTTAAAAAAAATATGTGGATGTGTTCTGAGTAGGGGGTAACATCCCAAAGATGCAGATGTGCTATGACAGACATCGTAGAGGGGGCTGAGATATATTTCGGTCACTCGAGGTTGTTTCATCTGCGCTTACATCGCACAGTGCATGAGTGTTTTGTTTAAGCGGTCCGCATTTCATCCCATGACCTTGGGTGAGCAAGCGGATTGCAATCGCCACTAGGCCAGCCTGGCGCGTAACAGCTGAAATTGTTTTCTTTATGCCTTGGCGGAACGGTACCTGTGAGCGCCGCAGTTTTCCTATATCGTTAAAGGGAGTGTTAAGTAAAGTAACTAACTAAACTAAACACTAAACATTCAGCTAACTAAACATTCACTACTAAACGTTCACTAACTAAACATTCAGAGCATTTCGGCGACAACATTCTGCTTACTAAAGTTAACTGGCACCACCATGACGGAAGAGGGACTATTATCTTTAAAAGATCACGCATCGGAGAAGAATTTGGTCAAAGAGCAACATGGGAGGCGATGCTCTTAAGGAAATTCCGAAGTTGAAATATGTGAGTGGTAGAGAATACAAACAAAGATGCTTGCAAACAAGAAACTGCATGCCCCTATGGCTAGGCGTTAGTAAAGCACTGTAAAATAATAACTCCAGCTACCGAGGTTAAAATGCATTTGAGCAAATATGGCCTTATGTGACTTGAGACCCATAATACGTCCTTCTAATCAGTGCCATGAAGCCATTTGCGCGCTTCGAGTGTCACTTTTCCTTGTGGTCTGTTATAAATTTAATAAAAGCACATAAAAGTTTCTTTTTTTCTTTTCTGTGCCTGTTCAACAAGTGTTCTTTACTATTTCTTGAACTATTCCTAATTAAGAACTGAAATCAGTACGGTTGTCCCATCATAATATGATTTATAGGCCATATTGAGGACGCCTGGCATTACTATAAAAAGTGACAGTCGTACGGGACATTGTTCCCGTTTTTTACATCTAGGTTGAAAAATATGCAAGCAAAACGCAGTGAAAATATAAAAACAAGCGTTTCTTTCTTAACATGATTATGCAGAAGGATTGAAACAAGCAAAGAAAGGATTATACGCGTTCAAAAATTATTATAGGAAGGCCTGAGGCGTTCCAGAATATTTTTCATCTGTTTATAAAGCGGACTGATTAGGTCTGCTTCAAAGAAACAGACGCGCACAATGATATTTTTAACATACTAACGCCACCTTCCTCTGGCTTTATTATTTTGCGACAATTGGACAGTCTACTTACTACGAACTTGTGATAGAGCGAACGCAATGCGCGGCACCGTCAGGTTCTTTATAAGTGAGCCCTACTCTATAGGTTGAGAAGCATACGACCGAAAACACTACAGTGCGGCAGACCAATTTGTAATATGTACGAAATTGCATTTCAAAATATCCGATGCAAAATATTGTGATAGTGAGCAGATGCAGTCGTGCCCCGTTAATACAACTCTCTTTTATGTGGACGACACATGAACCATTTTTCTGGACCCAAATCAGTTCCAATGCATATACGGCTCAGTAATATCGAAGCTCACGGTTGCGGCAAGGGACAGGATGAAAATGCAAGGTGTCCATTGGGGCGCATGTATTTTTGGCGCGGTAATATTTACAGCGGCGAGGACTACGTCTATCCCAGTCTGATGTTTCTTCTCCTGGGTTTTAAGTGCAAGATACCAGACAAGGGCAGAATGTGGTGAGGCCTCTACCCGCATGACTAGTGTATCGCGTGTTCTCGCCAAAGAGAGCGAGAAAATTCAACTGACTCAGTATCGGCCTTTTTTGGTTTTATTTTCTGGTTTCATGCTTTATTGGGCATATTTGCTGGTTTCATGCTTTATTGGGCAAAGAGGCCTCGTTGGCACGCCTTTCCATTTATCGTGTTGCACGAATGGCTCCGGAAAAAAAAAACTTTCTCTCGAGCAGCGAAGTTTATGCTCCGCTTAAAGTGATGTTTATCCACTGTAAGCCGGCTGGGTAGGAAGGGTGTCATAGCGCCATGCCTTGTACGTACACCGCTCGGGGCTTCAAACTTCCCTACGCGTTCTAAGATAATAGAGGTCGGAACTATGCACCTCCAGTTTCAAAACATTGTAATATCCACTCCACTGCGCACTGCTATGCACTAAGCACACCTTGATCAGTAAGTGTTGTATCGAATTTTTTGTTGTTCCTTCACGACTCGCTATCTGTTCGACTTGCTTCACGGACAGTTTTGCTCGGCAACCGAAGTGTCTATATTAACTAGGCGCGATTGCATATGATTTCATATGGCTAAGGGCATGACCACGTATACCATAATGTTCGTGTTTAATAAAGGGGTTTTATGATTAGGTGTACCTAATTTCTTAGTGAAATATATAAAAATGATTAGTATAAACCTCAAGGGTTCGATATGAATTTAGATATGATCTTTGTACGTTCATGACGGATATTAAGAAAAGCTTCGCTTGGGAGGAGAGAAGGAGAAAACGCTTATAACAGACAGGTGCTTAGCGCCACTTATTTTAATTGTTAAAGAAGGCATGCTTTTTGCCCTCTAAGGCGCTTAGGAAATGACAAGAATTTTAGTCAACCCGACAAAGCTTGAACATACAATAGTTTTTTGGGTAAAAATGACAAATTGTTGTTCGCCAGGGCATGGATTTTTAATGGTTTTGCATAGACAACCATTGTATGTCCATATTAAGTCAGGCTTACAAAAATATTCCTTTTGCCCCCTTTCCTGCGTATAAATTTGCAATCCAGGATATAAATCTAAAGTGCAAAGGTTGCAAAAGGATCAACCGAGAAGGCTAGCTGTCACCAGCTGTTGCTGCCTGCTGGCTTCTATCTGTGTCACCCACAGCCCACGCGAACTCGCTCGCCAAAGTGACATTTTTTCGTCCTTCAGGCTTCCCTCTATGGAGGGCGCTCGTTGTGTTTGATGCAGGAGTTATAAGTCTTAGAATGTGAACTCACGGTCTATCCCGTCGTCCAGAGCAGGTGAAGCAATAAATGTGTTTCAGAAAAGGCCCAGCATAATCTAAGATGGGACTTAAATATATCGTTGCTACGATCGCCTCAGGAATACTCCGCCAACAGTAATTTTTCTATGTTCAGCTTTTCATTGCTAGTGTGAGCACGCTCGGCTGCCTCCACCGCTTGGTATGGCAAGCTGTGGCACCAGCGTCGACATCCAAGAAAAGATGGTGGCGTCAGCACGCGCAACAGCTCGAAATCGCGGCTGAGTGCAGAACGGTGTAGAAAAATTTCCCAAGACAACATAAGGCGATACAATAATTCTCTGAGAAATCTGATCTTCTCTCACTTGACCAAAAAGAGAAAATTTCGTGTGGATGTGGCTTCTAGCCAATAACATCAATATATGAATACCACAAACCTCCTAGGCAATATAAAAAATACGTGCATAATGGTTGTCTCTGCACCTGGGAATAGTATGAATACCCGAAAGTCTGTTTTGAGTGCAATGGAGAACACCGGTTCTGGGCGAGTCCTTTCATGCATCCACAACGTCCGACGCAGTGACTGAGCGGCTATGGCCCGAGGACGAGGCCCTCGGGTTCGATTCCGAGGACGGGCCTCGGGTTCGATTCAAAATCGACGGTCGCATTTCTAAGGAGGGTGAAGTTTAAACAGATTTGTTTACTGGAATATCGGTGGGCGCCGAAGAATCCAGATGGTCAAATTTAGCAAGCGTGCTATACTATGGAAGCCTAAGGTCGCCTCTACGGATGTAGCTTCTACGGCTGAGACAAAATAGCTAGCTATATAGGTGCCATTAAGATGTTCTGATTCATTTTTTACGGCGTGCCTCAAATAGACTTATTACAGTGGGTGGCTTTGTGATGTGTACTTTCCTCACCGATTTGAATTTATTTGGTACAAATGAGTTATTACAAATTAAATTTAGTGCAATCGAGTGCAAATTAGATTTAGTACAAATCAGCTCCAATAATGAGCGGGGTGTGATTATCACTCATGCGAAAAGTTGCAGTGCTTAATACTATTCACAAATATGCAGGTGCCGCCTGCCAAGTGCGCGATTGCTCCCCCTACTCAGTCCTCCCACTATGCAATGTATCGCGCGGTCATGCAATAAAAAGGCGGCCTCTTCTATGCATCCCTGGCTGCGTGATTGACTGTCGCCTCTACCACATGACAACGTCTTGATGTTACATAATTTATATATAGAAAAAAATAATACGAAGTGCGAGAAGGAAAGGTAAGCTCGAGGTCTCGTGTTTTCTTCAAAGTTCCTTCTTACTCCTCTAAAGATGAGAAACGAAACCTTTACTGAAGCGGTGTGGCCAACAAACGTTCTGCACACGCGCGTGTTCCGGGAAGTACAGGGAAACAAATGGCAGTACCTGCAAGAAAATGGTAGAACACGCCTGGCGCTCTTTATTGTAATGCTTATACCGTGCCTTGGCAGAGTTCTTCACCGAGTTTGTCGTTCTTAATATATCTACAACGCCCCAGAGCTGTTCCAAAAATTTTCTGCACCTTTAGCTCTTTCTGCACTTGTTTCGAGCATCCTCAGCTCGATAAAGATAAGGAGGGCAACCGATTTTTATATTTCGTGATTTTGGATTCTATATTTTGTAATATAAATGTATGAAAACGAGAACAAGTCCTCGAACTGCTGTGACCTCGTTATTGCAATGCCAAGTGTCCTCAATAAGGGCTATAAAACGGCAGCCGCTACAAGAAATTCATGTATCTTGCAAGCCATTTCCCCTGCAAACCACATTAGGTAAGTGCGGTGCATTGCTGGTTGAACTGGTTAGAATACGTTGGTTGGGCTTCGTTAGAGTTCCGAGTTATGGTGAAAGGACAAGGACGGAGAGCAAGGATTGACACGCAGGGCTAACTTCCAACAACTTTATCTGGAAAAGCCACCGCTATTTACACATATTACATTTCCACGACACCAAATGTCATGCGCGTGATCAGTTGAAAAGGAGGTCATCAAAATATTTTGTTGACAAATTGAATAAAGGAGTGCTCACGCAAACACTTCGTAGTCTTGCTATCTTTTCCGCCTTGATGATGTCTCGTGTGCGCTTGTCTTTACTCTTCCTGAATAAGAAACACGTATTAAAGAGTGGCCTACAACCTTAAATAGTGTTGCAATGTTTTCAAGCGGCCCATCTTGTTCATTCTTATATGTTACATTATGAATATGCTCTCGAAGAAGTCATTAACACAACGACATTTTTGGCACACATAGTATTGTCCGCACGAGAGTGGAATTTCATACACGGCACCTTGTCTTCATTCAATAAACCAAACTTGATGCTTCTTTTTGCATTCATTAGGCACCACGTTACGGCCAGACGTATTTAACACGCACAGCGTGTTTTAATGCAGCTAGAAATTTAGATAGATTGATGACTTCCCAATTTTTATTGACAGTGGCCAGTATTCTTTTGAATGCAGTGCTTTTAATACACTTGCCGTGCTCAAACAAAGCTTTAAGCCGCTTGTTTTAAAATTCTAACTAACTTCTAACAACAGGCTCCGATTTCTGGTCATTATCTTCATCTTTCGGCTTGGTCCAACCTCTTGGTCCTATGAACCACGCAATAGTAAGCATTGTTACCCTTCAATTGAGCTCATTTCAAAGTAGGGAAGGGAGAAATTGCAAATCTTTTTGGTTTCATAACGCCCTCAACAATCCTGTTGACATTTTAATTATAAACGTCTTTATTGCAGAAATATTGTTAAAAAATTTAACCCCCCGATAAAGCATGTGCCCGTCCGTCCTCTCAAAAATAGAAATCACTTGCAGTGATTCCTTATACGCAGAGTATCTCTCATAACCTCAGTTAGCAGCCGCGGTGCCTCAGCGGTTATGGCTCTCGGCTGCTGACCCGAAAGACGCGGGTTCGATCCCGGCCGCGGCGGTCTAATTTTGATGGGGGCGAAATTCTGGAGGCCCGTTTACAGTGCGATGTCAGTCCACGTTAAAAGAACCCCAGTTGGTCGAAATTTCCTGAGCCCTTCACTATGGCGTCCCTCAGCCTGAGTCGTTAAACCCCCATAAACCATAATCTGGAGTAAACCGCAGAACGGACAGAGTTACAGATTATTTCCTCAGTCCCTTAAAAAGCTGTGCAAGTTAAGTAGACCTGACCGTAATGTGCCTAATGAATGCAAAAAGAAGCATCAAGTTCCGTTTATTGAATGGAAACTAGATGTTGGGCATGAAATTCCACTCTCGCGCGAACAACACTACGCGGGTCAAACCAGTCGTTGGCTTGACGGCCGCCTTCGGGAGCGTAATTCCAAAATAAAAAATAAGAATGAACGTGATGGACAGCTTGCCAAACATTGCAACACCTGTAAAAGCTGTAAGCCACACCTTAAGAAGCGTTTCTTTAGCCGGGAACGGACAAGCGTACACGACTAATCATCGAAGTGGAAAAGATAAGCAGATTAGTGAGTGTTTGCGTGAGTGCGTCTTGTGCCAACTTGTCAAAAATTCTAAAAAAGATTGCAATTCTCCCTAATCCGAAATTTGAGCGCAGCTCTCTCGGTGCCCCAGGCTCTCTAAAGGCGCATTTGTTTTGCTTTGCTCGGTCGGTGGTACGTCTGGCGACGAGGTGAGGTGAGGTGCTACTTACCTCAATCTGCTAATGATCTGGGTAATGTCACATCCCCGTTGTCTCTACAATATCCAACTTTAGGTGGTGGATAATAAAAACGAATTAAAATGGATGTAATCGGATTCTTTTTTATACCTTCCCAGGTTATCATAAATTAAGATATTAAATAGCCCCAATATTCCATACGTTTTAACTAGTTGTGGGTGAAACATTAGGCTGTACAGCACGGGGGGAACAAAGAGCTCCCGTGCCCATTTTTATTGGTACTGTGATATCTAAACCTTACCGCTGAATTGTGCAATGCAAAGCCATTTCCAGGCGATAGAACTTTACAGCAGCTAATATGTGTTCCACCTCTGTGTTTCTTCTTTTTTGCGGTTCGCGCCATTGGGCGACTCGGAAATCAAGAGCGGGTGTTTTTATTCCTGCAGCACTCCCGTCTCAGAAAAACCGCGTGGTTTACAAGATTTACGGCACTTCGTCGCTGTGCTGGCACGCAGCTACGCTGCTATTCAAGACGTGCTACGACGACTGCAATGACAACTGCGGATCCTGCGACAAAGGCAGGAAGGACGATGGGATATCCCAATGCAAACCTCGGAAGGAGCTGGGCTGCCCCCAGATGCAGTTCGCCCGCTACCCGCAAGCCGCGCCGTTCCCTCAGTGCCCCGTCTATCGCTCTTGTACTTGAAAGTACAGCAGCGCCTTTCTGAGGTGCATGCAATCCCATTTTACGAAATAAAGCATGGCAGGGAGAATCACCTATTCGGATAAATATGTTTAAAAGCCCTTTCCTAGTGATTTGAAGAATTTATGTGCGACAACTGGGCGGAGGGTGCTTTCGTGTGGCGCGCCTGCTCCGCATGAGTAATGACGCTACGTGTCCGTTGAAGCTTGGCGGCTTTCGCCCTCAGCCTGTCTTTCTGGGACAGATGACACACCATCGTGAGGTGGCGTACCTTTCGTTCAAACAATAAACGAAGGCTCGCCCGCGGATACCCCCGGCGCACACTTTATTTCGTGTTTCCATCTATATCTCAGGATTTTTTACTTGCCGTTTGGAAGAGACTGACAAGTGAGTCTACATTTTTGTTTTTCATTGTGATGCACATGGGTTAAATAATTTCGTTTTTCAGATTTAATAGTTCAAGGTAAAAAAGTTTGTGTGCATACATGTATTTTCATTTTTTTTTGTTATAAATGCAGGAATGTATTTAACGGCTACATTTGTGTCTCTCTTTGTCCACAAAATTTGTCCGTTGGATTTACTTCTATCAATACATGAAGAATATTCATCCGGCTGAATTGGCTCTGAGCAATCAGGTAGGCCGAACTAAAACTCGAGGGCTTTTTCTTCGGTGAGCCTGCTCGGCCGTAGAAATGAGCTATTATTTACTCACACAGCGCGCGAAGATAAGGAAACGCCTGATGGGCACACTGAGCGTGCTGACGGACGCTTGGGCCAGGTGGTTGGACCCAGTAAATGAAAACAGCGCGAGAATGAACGCAGAAGACTGCAGGGCACAAAGATAGTGATACATATAAAATTATAACATTTTTAAGGAGCTTGCGACAAGAAAATGTGGGGCTAGACAGCCGGTGTTTCTGTCCGTTGTCCCTGGAATGTGCCACTCTAAGCGATGGGCCATAAATATGGAATAAAAAATACTTTGTGAAGCTCTCGGATATTTTTCCAGGTCCTCAGCATCTGAGATATCGAATAGTCTCATTATATTAGTGGTTACGACTATATGCTCGTGAAATATACGGTTATACAGCACGGGACAAACACCAGGCGTGCCTACCCACACATACTCGCATCCTGCCTCTTCCTTGCGGTATAACCCTTACCGATGAATAGTCGATTGCAATACACCTGGAACTCGGCGCACCTTGACACTGGGTAACATGTGTTGAAAGTTCTGTTTGTTTCTTCGGGCTGTCCTACTGGTGGGCTCGCAAATTAAGACCGCGTGTTTTTACTCCTGCAGCCATCACGTCTCAGAAAAACCGCATGGTGTACCAAATTTACGACACTTCGACGATGTGCCTAAACGCAGCTTCGGTGCTCTGTAAGACTCGCTACGATGACGATGACTTCCACTCCTGTGCCAGAGGTTGCAAGGACGAGGGGATATCACGAGCAAGATTCGCAAAGAGCTGGACTGCTCCCAGAGGCAGTTCAGCCGCTTCCCGCGAGCCGAGACGTTCCGTCTGTGCGCCGTGTATCGCTGCTGCCCTTGAAAGCGCAGCTGTGCCTTTTTGAGCTGTCTGAAACTTTAGATCCCAAAATAATAAAGGGTAGGGTGGTTCAGCTATACTTATGACTATAAAACTTTAGCCCCACATAAAAGTGTCGTCAAAAGCACTTCATGGGAAAGTTGCAAACTTGATATGCAGCAGCAAGACGGACGGCACCTTCCCGCGAAGCACCAGCAGTGAATGAGTAGGTATGCTGCATGTTTATTAAGCGTGGATGCCGTTGGCCACCGCCCAGCTATCGAGGAAAGGCACCATACTATTGTGAAGCGACCACCTCCAGTTGAGACCATAACCAAATGCTTGAGACAAACTCGTATGCTCTTCGGATCACGTGTTATTTTTCATACCTGTGCTCAACAAGTGTGAATCAAAAGAGGCTGACAAGTGAGGCCATATATCCTGTTTTTCGCTGAGGCGCGCCTAGATCAAAAAACTTGCTTTCAGATTTCATATTTCAAGATAAAAATTCGGTGTCTCTGAGCAGGTTTTAATAGCTATAATGTACCGTGACCTAAAAAACCAAAGCGTATTTTGAAATCAAGCGAATGTTGTGATAGTTATGCAAAGAATACTAAGACGGCTCCATCACAGCTCAGTACTACAACACTACGACAGACAGGACGTCGCCACACAAAACACCTTGTAAGTGGAAAAACCCAAGGGCATGTATAAGGACTTCGTAGCTTTAAGTGAACTGCACCATACCAATCCTCCTGGAGAAAAAAGAACAGTTCTAATGTTGGTTCCGTTCTCGAACGCTGCTGTTGCCTGATCTTCGCCTTTGTCCCTGCCTTCAGTCTTCTTCCTGCGCCGTCTTCTGATGGCCGCAGAATCCTGTCGACTGCGCCAGTAAATTTCAGGTTCTTCTCCTTTCCTTGCACCAGGGGTGCCTCGCCCGAGACGGTTGGTTTAACTCGAAGACTGAAGCTTGATCTTCGCACCAGGGGTGCCCCGTCAGAGGCGGTCTTGTGATCAGTTGACACGCAGGGGTAAGGCGAATACTTGAAAATTTATATACAGCTATTTACATTGCATATACAAGTTTAGGCACTCGAGACATATTAAGCGGCAAAAAGGACAACCAACAAAAAGGCGGAACTGGCTAACACTAGGGGAGGCCCCTACTCGGCGTAGCCTACGATGCATACCATCTCACCTTAGCCCAGAACCCCAGCTTCCGTAGGGCAAAACGCCCTTTCCATTGCAAACTAAAAGTAAAAACAAACACAAATACAAATTCGTGCCAGCACGTGCGCGAATCGGTACCGCGGGGAGGGGGGACACCCGTAGTTCCCGGCGCGTTCGCGAGCGGCCGCGTTCCAAGAAAGGAGACGCTTCGCTTTGAGCGCCCCCAGCCGCGTTCCGATGACCCCGCGTACACTACCGATCCCTTACAGGTTGTTCATCTAACAGACGTGTATGCCTTGGCTGAGTACCAACCGGAGTGGCACTCACTATTAGTGATGTGCTCTGCATTGCCCCTTTTCTAGCGCATGGTCTTTTCAATATGTATTGTTTAACACTGTTTTCATAATGGCTTGTATATAGTTCATGTACACAGAACATTACATCACTGTAATAAATACGATATTGAAGAAAAAAAAAGCGTCGTGGCTGAGTGGTTCTATTTAGTAGTAACATGAGGATTTGGCAGCAGTGGGAGCTCACTAAAGAAACTTTAAAATTAAAAGCAATAGATAGAGCCACCTGTATACGTCATGAAGCAAAAAAAGAGGAAATGGAGCTAAAGGCACTGCTTCAGAAGATGATAAATCAGGAATGCCGAGCGCCTGGTAAATGGATAGAAGACATAAGGAAAACCAAACAAAAGTTACAGCTTATTGAAGAAGAACGTTATCGGGGAGCGCTGGTGAGGGCAAGGGCAGAAGACATGGCCGCAGGGGAAGCGCCAACGAAACGAGCGCTTGGTTTAGAAAAAGCCCGTGCCGAAAGAAACCACATAAACGAAATAGAATGGGGAGGTGTTTCTAAAACGGACATCGATCATATCAAAGCAGCTTTTTTCGAGCATTACCAGGCGCTCTTCGCATTGCATCCGGTAGACGTTGTCACTTTTAAGGAGGCGTTTCTGGCCGAGATGCCGCGCCTGGACGACGAAACTAAAGACAGATTAGAGCAGGCGATAACTCAATCGGAAGTTGAGCAAGCAATAGACAGCTTAAACCCTGGTAAGTCGCCTGGACCGGACGGGTTCAGCGCGGCATTCTACAAAGAATTTAAGCATGTAATTTCCCCGGTCTTGACAGTCATCTTTAATGAAGCCTTTAAACTAAAATCACTGCCTCCGTCCTATGGCTCTTCCCATACTGTGCTGATTCCGAAAACGGACGACACAGACAGATTACGACTGGTATCAGCATATCGACCCATAGCACTCACTAACGTCGAGTACAAAATTTACATGAAGGTTTTGGCACGAAGGTTGCAGACCGTGATCCATTTATTAGTTGGTCCGCATCAGACCTGCGGGATTAAAGGGCGGTCCATTTTTACAAATATCCACGTTGCGCGCAGTGTATTAGAATGCTGTGATGACACTAATGATCAGGTTGCTATACTCCAGATAGATTTAGAAAAGGCTTTTGACTGCGTTGCCCATGAACTTTTGTTTGCAGTATTAGGCCATGTTAACGTTGGTTCTGTTATTCGCGAGGGTGTGGCCCTGGCATACCGGAACTGCACGACGAGATTGATCGTTAACAAGAGTCTGGGGGCCCCCATTAGCGTGCAGCGTTCGGTGCGCCAGGGCTGTCCCCTCAGCCCCCTTTTATTTTGTATTTATGTGGAGACCCTTTGTTTAAAGATACTGAAAAACAGGAGTATTACCGGATTCAGATTACAAGCAGCCGAAGTGAAGCTCTTGGCGTACGCTGATGACATTGCTGTGTTTGCCGTTGACGAGGGAGGCATAAGCGAGGCTGTTCAATGTGTACGCGATTTCAGCCAAGCTACAGGCAGCGGGGTTAACTGGTCGAAGTGCCTCGGGCTTTGGCATGGAAGGTGGGCATCTACGCCTGAAAGGTTTGCTAGTGTGCCGTGGACGAACACACCAGATAAGTACTTGGGCGTTCCGCTCGATGCTTACCGTGACAGTGAACATTATTGGACAGGACAGGTCAAAGAGACACGGGAGAGAGCTGATAAGTGGAAAGGAATGGCCTTGTCGATTTTCGCCAGAGCCACTGTTTGCAACCTGTTCTTTATCAGCAGGCTCTGGTACGTAATGCAGGTGTTGCACTGTTCACGGTTAAGTATTCAAAAGCTACACCGAATTTTCGCCGTCTTTATCTGGTCGTCTGAATGGGAGCGCTGCAGCCGGACCAACCTGTTCCGACGGGTACAAGACGGCGGGTTGGGATTGGGCCATTTGTTTTTGCGACAGCTGGTCAATCGTTTTTTGTTTTTTAGGGACACAAGAGACCCTTTTTTGCGTACCGTATGCCAAGTTAGGCTGCGGCATCTACTTCCAGAGTACATAGTGGGAACTGCTGAGGTGTATAGTAGGGTCACCGGTTTTTACCGGGAAGTCGTAGCCAGTGTAAGGTTTCTTTCCGCGCGATTTTCCAATGACTTTCTGTCCAGTGTGAAACGAAAGAAACTGTACCGTGCCTTGTGCGATGTAGTTTTCCCCGAGCCCTTGTACAGGGCCTTGTACAGTGGAGGCCCAGGCAAAGATGTTTTAAAGAGAGTTAAAAAAATGCAGGTGCCGCCTGGAACAAAAACCTTCTTTTTTAAGTTGCACACCGGGACCTTACCGGTTAAAAAATTTTTAGAGGGAAAGGAATTGTTTTTACCCTGGGGATCTCACTGTTTAATTTGCAGAAAGCCGGAAACAATAGACCATGTATTTTTACACTGTTGGGAAGGGGTTTATTTTTGGGATGTATTGCAGCGAACATTAAAGAAAGAATTTCCACTAGACCCGTATGGCATCCGGTTCTTATGCGTTGAAAATGAGGATGGGGTGCCTTTCGATTTAATAATGCTGACAGGCCTCCACTGTATATGGCGCTCCAGAATGGCAGGCTGGCATTGTGACAGTGACGCAAGACCTGCCAGAATTTACTTTCGCGAAAGTATGGAGATGTTTCTGGCCATTCAGAAAGCCGCTGCGGAGCCTCCGGAGTGGCTCTCAAGACTAGAGCCGCTCTGTACGTTGCGTGAATTTTAATTGGACGAAGCCAGATTTATGCTGGCTGACCACAAGTCGTGTGTACATAGTTATTGTCTTTTGTTGTTTGTGTTGTCCAGTTCTTTGTGTCAAAGCCAGGCAATAAAGAAAAAAAAAAGCGTCGTGGCTGAGTGGTACGAAGCGCGCGCCTGTGTGTTCATTTTACAAAGGGCCTGGGTTCGACTCCCGGCTTGGCTCGTTTTTTTTATTTCTTTTTTATTTTTCTTATAATTATCATTAGGTAGAAAGTCGAATGATGATGGATGATTAGGTAGAAGAGGAAAGGCAGGGAGATTAACCTGAATAATAATCGGTTTGCTACCCTACACTGGGGGAAGGAGGTGAGGGGTTAAAAAAATGAAAGAGAAAGGGGATTAACAGAAAATTGAAGACACTCTAAAAAGTCAGCGTTTGTTGAAGTCACAACCTATCGTGCAGGCCAGAAGTCCGAAAGAAGCTTAGCAGTGCCTTGGAGGCTTTCACAGAAAGTCGAAACTGTCAAACTCTAATGCCTACTTTGAAAAACACTGCGCTCTTTACTTGCGCTGCCTACTTGTGTCGAAGGGAAAAAGCAGTGTAGTGTATTGGCGACGGACGTGATTGCGAAGTGCTGTTCTCGGGCGATCAGTCACTCTTTTACATGCGGCACGCAATGAATCATAAATTGTGTGGTGATAGAATTCAGTGCGGAGTCGATTATTCCGAGCAGCCTCGGCTAGCGGCAACCCGGCATTGATCGGCGTACTCAGCGGCTCTAAAGTGAGCGGCGTCTGATTCGGGAAGTCTCCACTTTTGAGCTGTTGTCACAAGGAAAATTCTTTGATGTGCTTCCGTTCGTAGTAATGTTTTGTATTAGATGTCGGATTCGGTGTGTTATGGGTGTGAGCTAGTGCGGTGAGATGGGGATAGTTGAAAGCTGTGTATTTGGGCCGTGAGCAGAGATTCCGCTGCGCAGGTCATCGAACGCAACAAGTGGTGTCGTATATTAGCGCACTTGCCGCTGCAGTTGGCATTGTTATCGTGAGAAGCTGACGACGAGGTTCCGTGGTGTCTGAATAGGGCGCACAAAGAGGTTCGTCATCGTCCTCTCGCGGTAACAATATAAACGAGTAAAAATTCGGGCTTCTTACGCACCAATGAGATGTAAGCGCAGCGTGAGTGAACGTTGTGGCTGGCATTTTATTGTTGACATCCGCTCTGATGTTTTTAATCTTTGTAAATATCATCTTTGTAACTAAAGTTGTCCATTTGCTCGATCGTATTCTACTATCGTTGTTTTTCACTGCTGCCACAACTCACAAGAGTGTTGAAACTTGTGCTGTAGGTTAAGGAATGATATATATAACATTTGCTACGCTTATCATGTGAGTGGCATACAGCGGTTGTACGGTCGGTGATTTTTAAACAAAAAAGAACAGCGCACCAGGTCTCGGAGGAAGGAAATGCTTCAGGTGAACCACTCAAGCAGACGACATGACCGGCCGGCCTGCGCGGCCGGCCTAGCTGCGAAAACCTGATACAGGAAGGACCGGTAAAAAACCCCCAGAACCAAGGCACTCTGTTTTGTAGAAAATAAAAGAAAAAGCAATCTTTTTGCAAAATAAAACACTGTTATCATTATACCACAATATCAACCAACATTTACTTTAATTCTGAGGTCATTACGATTTTTACTTTTGACGCACTACATTACGATGCGGACGAGGAGCGCGAACAGGCGCCGCAGCCTTGGCTGCGTATACTGCTATGTATGAAACGGAGTATAAGTTAAATGAAGGTAATAATCAACAGCTTCTATTTGCAATTTGTGAGATTTTGGCTCTACTTTTGTAACCTAGATGTAAAAAACGAGATCAGGGCCTCGTGCGACTGTGAACTACTTACTGCAAAGCCAAGTGTCCTCAATATGGGCTATAAAGCGGCCCCCGCACCCCGCACATCCCTAAGCCTACGAGTATTGTGACTTGCTAACCACATTCGGCAAGTGCTGGGCAGCGCTTTGTTAAACAAGGTAGTATATTCTAGTTGGGCTTCTACGGAGTGTGCGTTAATTCCTCAGTGACGGCGATATAATGAAAGGGCAGTTAGTGGCTGAACTGCGTTAATTATGTTTCTGCAGTATCTTTAAAGCAAACTTAAGCTGATATTGTCCCACCTCGGCAGATCTAGCTTCTTTTCCGAAAAAACGCAACGCGGCTACTAAAACGAAGAACCAGGGATAAGGAAGACTCGTACGTGACGCCGTTTCTTATTAACCGTGAATTGCTCAGGATGAACTGGTGGGCTAGTAGGTTACGCATAGCAAATGATTCCCGGTTTGTGGTGTATTTTATGTCTATCTACGCCTCTTTCTTGTGTGCCAGGAATGATTTGCCATGAATTTTAAATGAAACTCGATTTTGCTAAGGCAGTGAAAACGCAAAGTCGCTTTTTCAGGCGCAGTGACTAGTAAATGTTTAGTTATGAATGAGTCAACGGCAGTTTATATTATTAATTGACAAGCATGCCTCTGATCAGGTTACCGCCAGCAGAATGAGGCGAATGCCCGTAGATCAGTGATGAGAGAGCTTTTTCCTCTCACACTTACTCTCCGCGCACCGGAATGCCCAATAGATATAACAAATAAGTGTGCTACATAAAGATAAGAAAAGCTACGAATGGTAGCGCTGGTCCCATTTGTTTTTCGTGCATGAAATCTCTGTATATGCAAGCAACATGTGTAATTTCAGACCTGCCATCTCTGCGATGACTGCAAAGAAGTTAGCGCAGCTCTCGTTGCTTTTCGCCGTCTTCGCCGTCCTCGTATTCTCGGCAGCGGAAGCAAGTTACACCAGAGCGTTTTATGAGGTGAGTATCGCTTTGATTTTAAAGTTTATTCAGTCCTATAGCACACAGCTTTCTAAATGCCTGGTTGCTGTAGCTTTCTATTGGTTCTGTTGCGTGAACAGTTGCTGAAGAGGCGCAGAAAAGAAATAAAGCACTTTTGAGTGCTTTTCAGGCACCCTTAACTGCAGCTCTAAGGAAACGTATGTTGCCTGAAATATCTGAATGCATTGGTGGAACGGATATATACAAAATGGGATATTGCGGTTCTTTAGTTGCATAAGGTTATATTGTATCAAAGGCATACTAACGTAGTGCACGTTTCTTTACTTCATTTTTTTTGTGCGTTGCTATTACCTGCATCTGCATGCGTGCAGTCTTACGTTTTAAAGCATATTTGTCTGCAATAGAGCGTTTATGCTCAGTCTTCACCACTCACTTATTCTGGCTTATTCCGCAATCCTTGCAGTCTGCTACAGAGCATTGCCTTCCGTTAGTACTCTTTCCATTCAACTGTTAGCGGTTTGCATTGAAGCCAATAATGATTTCCTTCTTTATCGAGGTTATGGGAGTAGGCTGTCGTCAGCGGTGTATTGTCGAGTAAAGACTTGCATTTTTTTTTAATATTTTTTCTGACAAAGTGTGCAATGGTCCGGTAAAGCTGCACGGCCCTCAAAGCTGTCTCACCGCTAGGAGAAAAAAGCAGATCTTTCGACATTAGCCCATTGTAACCAAATAGTTGGTGCTGATATGCTGAAAAGCAGAATTTTCGACTGTGGCCTGCTGTGGCGGTCGAGTGTCTATAGCGTTCGGCCAGCTAACCAAAGGCCGTGGCAACAAATCCAGATACCGAAATCCAAAAGCTCTCATGCGATGTGTGATGTCAGTGCCCATTAAAAAATCTGAAATTGGTCGAAGTTAATTCCAAGCCCTCCACTATGACGAGACGTATCTGAAAGCTAATCTGCACCTTTGGTACGTTAAAACTGACTCACCACATACGCCCTGAATTCTTGGGATGTGGAGGAAGATTTTTTTTTTAAGTAGAGATTTAGGGTTTCAGAACAATCACACTGTAAAACTGCTGAGAAGATGCAGTAAGACATCTCTTGCGTACGCGACTAGGTTCCGCTTGAACCATAATGGAGAATTCTCACTATCTTCCGAGTTTCAGTCTTCTGAACAACTGTCAATGTTATACAGGTTATATACGAATTGCGACTTTTTGGGATTCCAAAGTGATTACGATAGTCCACTCAAACAGGAACTTTTCTTTTCCAGCGCTATAAGAAAGGAACCTCTCAGTCTTGCACAAATTAACTGCATGAAATGGTAGACCTAGCATTCCTTGAAGCAGCGATTCCCGAAGAAAATTATTTAGCTCAAAATAAGCGACCAGGGAACGCTTTTAATGAAGCTCGTTGTTAGAAAGCTTGCGCAAAATTGCGCACTATTGATTTAAAGTTTTCAATAAAGCTCAGCAGGCCTGGCATCGACTATCGATTTTCGCAAAAGGACTAAATATTTATGCATATTCAACCCAATTAATAGCTATTGTTGGTTCCTCATTGCTCTGAAATGAACGGAGAAGGTTTTACAAATAGGATAAAACAGCGCAATGAAAGACAACACATGGGAAGGACAAAACACCAGCGTTTACTAACAACCAACTGGTTTATTGCTACAGGTGAGGCAGCAAATAAATGAAATGGCACGAGTAAAAACACAAAATAAGCATGACAGAAAGATACCGCACAATGACACAACTTGACTGAAAAAAGGCACGTCACTGATTAAGGTATGCAAGTTCCTTAGGTAGTAGATTTGTCGATGGGCTGCTGATACATGTGTTACCTAGCTTTTTGATATGGCAAGCCTCCGAATTGAGCCTCGTGGTCTCATCTTTATAACGGGCGATGGTAGTGGTCCGGTTGAGATGCGCTTCGCAATCTTCACACTCAACACAGCGCACAGCAAGATGGTTTCTGCGAGACTTGTTTTCTACATCTTTTGTATGTTCACGTAGTCTATCGTTGATGCATCGTCCCGTCTCACCGATGTAGAAACTGCCACAAGAGGTCGGGATCTTGTAAACGACACCAACACGACACTGAACAAACTTCCGCTTATGCTTCTTCTGGCAGCCTTTTTTGCTTCCATACTCATTAACACGTTTGCACAATCCGCTAAGTTTATTCCTGGCTGAAAAAATCAGCCTAACGCCTTCTTTGCTCACTATCTTCTTTAGATTGTGCGAAACTTTGTGCACATACGGGATGCACACTGTTCTCTTTCTTTCTGCCTGACCTGCATCGGTGCGCTTGGTCTTTCGTAGACTACATTCAGCAAGCAGGGACTCAGCAACATTTGACACCATCTTCTTGGGGTACCCTGCTGCAGATAGGCTTTTCACCTGTGCGTAGAAACTGTCTTTTTCTGATGCAGACTTGATCTTTGCAGTGCGGCTCTTAGGCATGCCTTGGCGATACCACGCTTAACAATCTTAGAGTGAGCTGACCGGAAAGGGAGAAGGCTCTTCCTGGACCGCGGCGAGTATGCCCAACAAATATGGTTGTTAGAAATTGTCAGTTCCGTGTCTAAAAACTTGAGCCTATTATTAGAGGGGAGCTCTGAAGGCAATTGGAGGTCATTAAGTTCATAACAGAACACGTCAAAAATTTCTGCAGCGCTGGTGTTTTGTCCTTCTCTTGTGTCGTCTTTCATTGCACTGTTTTTTCCTATTCGTAAAACATGTACCAACCAGCCCGTATTTGCCCTCTTACGGAGAAGGTTCTTTCACTTTACCTTTTTTCTTCTGCTGCTAATGCAGTGCTACAGCACACAGATTTATTAAATGGCTTATGGGCTGCGTTTCTTGCGCTATTGTTTCGTGTTCGACGAAATGATTGATATAGCCGCCATTCGTCAGAACGGGGTAATCACCAAATATTTCTATTTACCGAGCATATCCCGCCTTCCCCTCAGATTGCTCCACTCCCACTCAAGGTTCACGCATTATTTAAGTAATCGCACTCACCCGCTGCAGCGGACGCAGAGGCAACCGTTGATGATGTACCTATGCTACCGGTCGGATGTAACACTTGAACCGGAGGACTCCGTGAACTCGGCCGCCCTATGGGACGGCACTAAGCCCAAGAACAACAAGGTCACCGGCCCGAGTTGGCTTGAAACACGTGGAAAGCCTGACAGCTATGTGATGTGAGTACATGCGTGCGCTTGGAGTCTAACGAGGAAAAGAACTGCCCTAATGTTCGCTGTGAACATGGTAAATTGCAGCAGGAATAAATTATTGTAGAAATAAAGGGCAGTGGCTACATATTCGCGTAAGCATCGTTGCTCTAAGCAGGGCAAGTGTATAGAAAAATACTGAAAGCCTTCAAGCCGAGATGTGTGAGAACTGTGGAATGGACGTTAATTTACAAAAATCTGTACATATGTGTTTGTCTGAAAAGAAGGTTCGCCATAATTTCACTTATAACATGAATAATAGTAGACTACTTTCAGTGTTGGAATTTAAATTTAACCAGTTCAATGTCTCGCATTTTCACGTGAATTTCGTTACTGCCAAAGCCTGTCGTGTCTTGGGCTTTCTGCGACGTAGCTAAATTTTTCCCTTTAAAGAATAAAGAACTGCTGTATGATACAAATGTTATAAGTATAATTGAGTATGCTTGCACACCCTGGAATCCGAAATTCTTTCTTGACATTCAAAAGTTAGAAAGAGTTCAGAATTTGGCCGTTCATTTTGTTTTCAATAACTATGGGCTATATTTTAGTGCAACGAGCGCGAAGAAAGGTTTGGGTAGGGACACACTTCAGAAACGTAGGAATGTTCTGCGTTTAAAATTATTTCACAATATATTTCATTCAAGAACTTGGCTAGAGAGAACCAAATATATAGTCAACCCTTATTATGTGTCTTTACATAGAGGTCATTCACTTTAAATTAAAAAATACAGATGCCGGACTTACCTTTTCAAAATGACTTTTTTCCACGAAACGATTTCGGAATGAAACAAGCTGCCTAAGGAAGTAGTGTCCATATTATCAAATGATTTATTTTCTTCCATGCTGTGGCATTTTTTATGTATAATAATTCCGTGTTCTTTCTATCTCAATGTTATATTTTTTGTGACCACCTGCACGTGGTGGCATTTGTATACTGCTTCTGTTTCACCGCCCCCCCCCCCCCCCCCTCCCTGTAATGCCAGACAATGGCGCTGTGGGTATGGTGATAAATAAAGAAATAAATAACTTTATTCCGACTAATGTTTCTTCAAGGCCCACAGTTATTTCAAGTCAGAAAAGGGCAGGGGCTTCCGTTAGGGTCGTCTTCAGCAATGCATAGCAGCACGAGAACAGAGCACAGAAAAACACAAAGGCAACCAAGCGCTTAACTTCAGCTTTGATTCAAAATCTCCAAAAAATAGAATATACACCCGCTGAAAAGAAACGTCCACCATAGTTACCAAAAATATGAACTCATGGTTTGGTGATTAGTGTGGTGATTTTCGAAATTAAAGTGGAAGTTCTGCACTTTGACTTCGTGTCTTTCTGTGCTCTGTCTACGTACTTCTACACGCTGCTGAAAAGGATGCAATACCAACCAGCCCGAAAGCTCGTGCTAGCTTTTGTTTGCGGTAGCCCGTATGCGGTAGCACGTATTCGATTATGTGAAATCGAGCGTGCGTACGGAAATAGAGAAGGTCAGGTAGATGAAAAAAAGAAACCGAATGCAGACATTGGTCGTTAAGGCGCGCGAATATATTAACTGGCCGCAGTTTGGCAGTCATATCCTTTAATTAGAGCCGTCGAAATATTTGAAATCTTGCTGTAGTGAATTCAATACTTCGCTATTCCAGTCGCTGAAAAAGAACGCACATTTTCAATATATTTGAAAATGAATGTTATGTGTTCTCAATTTTTCGTAGTTTTCGAATAAAACTGGCAAGAATTCTTGCCAATTTGAAGTTTTCCTGGACGACTGTTAAAAAAATTGACCAATCCAGCGCCTAAATGCATGCTGCTGCAATCGGTCTCCGAGAAAAGAAGGCTTCAGTCTCGTGACGATTCGTTTCTATTTCAGATTTTGGATTGTGGCCTAGAAAAATAATTAATAAACATTTACACAAAGCTTTAAATGAGCGCTCAAAAACAATGAGGTTTCTGTGCCACTATGCACTCGATACAAATATGGAATATTAGCAGCGGTATCACCCGTAGCGTGTAAATTTTATGCATTTTAAAGTGAGGTGTTGTTCGATATGTATTCTGAAAGTACTCAAGATCTAGCTAATTCCATAGTGAGCTTTAAGGTACGAAACTGTCCCTGCATGCTTTAAGCTCACTTTCAAGTTCCCGTATACGCACTCTAGAGACAAATGTTGAGAACAGTACAAATAATAATAAAGAATTCGACCACTTCATAAATGTTATATCATCTTGCTTTAAAGAAACAATTATTGATGCCAAACCTTATTATTCTGACCGAATATGTCCTTGGGTAACCACTGAGGTCTTAGCCGCTATACAAACTAATGCAAAAAAACAGCGCGAACAAACGGGGACTAGACGAAGAATACACAGGAACAAGCAGCGCTTGTTCCTGTGTATTGTTCGTCTAGTCCCCGTTTGTTCGCGCTCTTTTTTCGCATTATGTATCACCAACTCGCCCGCTTATCTATCCTGTTGAATACGAACTAAGATAAATGGTATAGAAAGCAAAAGGAGGTCAAAGCCAATGAATACTATCTAATACATTATAAAATACATAGAAATAAAGCTCTAGCCTTACATAGAAATTCCAAAAGGAAGTATCATACAACTCTTATATAAAGCAACCGGCATGCTGCGCATAATATGTGAGAAATAGTTAACTCAGTCATTACAGTTCGAGAGAAGGATCATATAGTGACAGAAATTATCCCACCAACTAGAGCCACAGAAAGTCTTGCGGAAGACTTTAATCAATACTTTTGTAATATAGGTTCAACTCTTGCGAAACAACTAAATATGCACGAAGCCCCCGAGCTCCCAACTCCTGTACTTAATTCTTTTGTTTTTGATGACATTACTCGTGATGAAATCATTTGTACTGTTAAAACAATGACTGGAAGAAGAACACCAGGTAAAGATAAGATCACCTTACTCGTCATTAAACAGCACATTGAGGAACTGAGTGAGCATTTAAACAATTATTTAATGCTTCCTTCTACACGACCATATCCAGACGCATTTAAAATAGCGCAAGTCACTTCCATATGCAAGTCGGGTAGTAAGGATGACATCCAGAACTCTCAACCAGTATCAATATTTAGCGCCCTTAACACAGTATTTGAAAAGTTATTGATTAAACGTTTTACACATTTTTTAGATAAATAGAAAGTACTAGTAGACAACCAGCATGGATTCAGGAAAAACAGATGTACTTCCACGGCTGAACAGTGTTTAAGTGAATTTATCAACAAAGCATTAAATAACGAAGGGTATGTAGTTGGCATTTTTATTGATATTAAAAAATCGTGTGACACAGTGAACCACGATATACAACTATTAAAATTACATTGGTATGGATTCAGAGGTCAATCAAAGCAGTTTTTCGAAAGCTATCTTTCTGGTCACAAGCAGTGTGTGAAAATCGACAAATCCGTATCAAGCGTTCATTCCATCCTATGAGGCGTGCCTCAGGGTTCGGTGTTGGGACCATTACTCTTTTCTTTGTACATTAATGATCTGCCAGGTGCTCTGAATTACGCCCAAACTATTATGTACGCTGATGATACAGCCCTTCTGTTCTCTAGCCATGAACCTAATATGGTCGAAACGCACGCTAATAGGGATCTTTCTCTGATATGCCAGTGGTTTCTACACAATAAATGAACAATTCACACCTCAAAGACTAAATACATTGTCTTCTACAGTCCATATAGAAGCTCAAATAGCTTAAATGAGTTACGAATAGGCGCAAACCCCCTCGAACGAATCGATAAACAGGTATATCTTGGTGTAACTCTAGATTCAGCTTTCAGTTTTAATCCTCACATGATTCGTGTAGGCAGTAAATTGAGACGGGCTTGCTTTGTTTTAATAAAAGCTAGAAAGTTCTTCTCGCTTCGCAGATTAAAAATTTGTATTACTGCCTTTTTCAAAACAATATGACTTACTGTACAGAGTTCTGGGGACTTACATTTAACACTTACTTAAATCACATACCGAATTTACAAAGAAGAGCCCTTCGTATAATAACACATAGTAAACGCATAGATAGATCCGCTCCGCTCTTTCGTGACCTAGACATTAAACCTTTCTGTGCTATGCAGAATTTCAAACTAGCTTATCTGGTTATGCATATAATAAACCATAACATCCCACTGTCATCATCTGTTTTTGTTTATGAATCTCCTCCAACTAGAAATTTTTTCAGCGGTCGTTTCAGCCTTCCAGTTGTGAATAATGTGTACGGTAAAAGAACTATTGCCTATGCCAGTGCTAATATTTAGAACCAAGTGCCAACTAACTTAAAAATAGGTCAATTGTCAATCACCGAAATAAAGAAGTTTTTCAGAGCCAGCAATGTTCGACTCCACTATAAATCAGTGTTTCTCTTGGATGCATTCATTATTTTATTTTTTGTTTTTGTCCTCCTAACTATTGTCTAATTTCTTGAGTATTTTGCTCTTATTTGTATATAACTGTCGCATAACTGCTGTATAATACTGAGTTGTCTTGCTATAATATTTTTTTGCACTTCCTGCATGGGCCCAAGTCTAGCCGAGAAGGCTAGGGGCCCAGATGATTCGCATGTATTCTTTTTACTAACCGTTTGAATAAAACTGATTTTTATTGATTGATTGATCGATTGATTGATTGAAATATGTCTTGGACGTTGATGTCTTGCAGGAGAAACTTCACGGCTGAGTATGACCCGTCAGTAGATATTATAAAAGGAATGACCAATGGTATGCTTTTTGATACATTTTAAAAGTTTTCACCAGGGTGATTGCTCAGTCGACATTAATGCACTGCAGTAGCAACTATAATACTTTATTCATGATGAAGACATTTTATCGACTCTACACATCGCTGAGAAACTCTTCTTTTCTTAGTTTGGCTGCATTTTTTCCGGCTGCTAATGCGTTGCAGAATCAGACAACCTACTTAAATCTGTTTTGAATTTGATGAGACACTATAAGGGATTAGTTAGCTATGGAACATTTCAATACGAGAAAAAAATCTGGTCTTCATAAATTTTGTCTCTGAATTGCCTATCATTTAGGCGAACAATAGCTATGCGTGGGTAGATAAATAATTTAATGTTAAAGGACTCTAAAACGGTTTGTTGATGGGCTGCTAAGCTCGTAAATCTGGCACTCATATAATTATATGATGAGGAACGCTTACGATATGCGAAATGAATACAGTGGGATTGACACCAAGCGAAAGTGGCAGTTGATTAAACATTTTCTAAGTAAAGATGCTCCTCATCTTTCACTCTCACCAATAACAAGTGGCACGAACACATACACTAATTTTGCTGACATTGCTGACGCTTTCGATAACTATTTTAGTGCATCCGGAAGCCTTCGAGCTGACGTCCTTTCGAATAATCTGACACGCTGCCTCATTCTTTTTATTAATTTCCTACAACTGCAGCTGAAGTACGCGCTTTTTATTGTGTCAGTTAAAGTGACTGGTGCAGGCTTAGCCCCCATAGCCCTCGAAAGCAAATTCGGTTTCTGGCATTGTATCACTCATTATTGCAGGTCTAATTAGCAAAATCCAATGCAGGCGCGTTCTCTAACTCACTACTGATTACTAAGGTAGTTCCTGTTTTTAAAGGAGGCGACAACTATATCAGTAATTATAGTCCCAATTGTATCCTTCTTTTCTTAAGCAAAGTTTCCGAAAAATCTTCCTTAAGGTGTTGATGAGCTACCTAACAAAATTTAACTTACTTTATCCTCACTAGTTCGGCGCCTGGCAAATTTTTTCTACTGAATTGGCGCCTATAAGTTTCACGGAAACGGTTAAAAACACCATTCGTGAAGGTTGACTACTCGGAGGCCTAGTTATTGATCTCAGTAAAGCCTTTGACTCCATCCACTATATTATTTCAGCTGTATTAAATCCTTAAGGGATGTGTGGGTCGGCACTTGAATTTATTCGCAGGTACATGACTAACCGACCCAAGTAGTAGAAATGAACACCAGCGTTTCATAGACTAAAGTTGGGAATGAAGGAGTCTCTCAGGGATCTATTTTGGGCCCTTTACTTTTTTGTTGAACATTAACGACTTACCTAAACCGCTTTCTAACACTCAGTGCTTTTTATAGGGGGATCGCAACAATATTTAAGAGATGCATAAATCTACTGATAAACATCACGCCCAACTTAATACCGATCTAAAAAATATTCAGGCATGGTGGACAAAAAAAACTTGCTGCGCTTAAACTTGCAAGAAACAGCATACGTAGTAGCTCATTCCCCCCAAGGCAGTATTACTATGCCTGAATCAGGAAAAATCGGTAATAATTTAATACCTCTTTCTGACAGAGTTAACTTCCAGGGCGTCGTTTTAGATAACCATTAGTTTCAATGTCATGTCCAATCTTTCCTACAAAATATATTGTTCGTGCATTCACAGCCACCTTTGTTACTGTATTTCTTCTTGAGGCAACACATATTCCACTCATCTGTATCCCTTGCAACATCTCCAAAACAAAGAGCTTAACACTAGTCAAAAAAAGCCCATTTGGGTTCCATTCCCTTCTACTCTATTCCAATCGAAACAGTCGACCTCTTAGCCAATTACACTGAAATTATCAGTCATTGTTAATCAGGTCATTCATCGTGGCGTAGAGCATGAAACATTCCCTAACCATAATTTTAAAAATACTAATCAAACCAGGTTTTCTGAGCGTGTTAATGTACTCCTTCAAACCTACGTACTTATTATAGGAGATTCTCCGCAATATTCACCGGCATAACGTCATGAAATTCTTACCCAACCGAAATTCAATCGCTGTCCGACAGTTCTATTTTTCTAAACCACATTAAAAATCTTGATTTATTTTTTACGTACGGTGATGCTATTTGTTGTTATTCTTTGTCATTGTTGTACTCCACGCATATATTAGACTCAATCAAGAACGGGTTGGCCTCAGAGGATGAACAGTTGCGCACAGTGACGACTTGCTTTGGACAGTGATGGTCATGCTCATGCTTGTGTCATTTTTGTGTACAAAATATTTAAGAACATTACGATCTTTATGTAGCCATAGATCGTTAAAAATCTGCTGCAAAGCTTTACATCACGCCACTTGAGTAGTGCTTGACTGAACATTTGAAGAATGTGCTAGTAAGATAAATAATGAGGAAGATTGAACAAAAAACATGAATTACTACTTATCCAGAATTATAGACAGTCTACACTACTTAATTGTGCTATTTCTTTGTCGTCATTGTTTTCTTCACACTGCAGGCGTGCAAGAAAGCTTGCAAGTTGTACTGCCTCCATACGACGGCCAAGCTTATTACTTTAAAATAAGTACGTAAATTTTGATGTCTTCTTCAATACTGAGGAGTTGAAACATTATATTTTCTTTATAATCTCGCCTTGTAGAAAGCACCAGAAATGCGAGTGACATGCATCTGTGCGAAAAGCAAGACCAACACGTTGTGTACAGCTTACTGAGCAGAGTAGCGATGCCCAGAGAGTTACTGGGCCGAAAAGAGTGCCTTAAACAATAACAGGGATACCTTATTTAGAGAGTGCTCCGTAATCATGCGTAACTTATATAGAAGAGAACTAAACGACTAAGTTTCAAGCTTAGTCAACGAGGAAACAAGGAAGTTCTCTATGTTGAGGAAATCCGAATTTAGCCAACCAAGAAATAAACAGGGCAGGGCAGTGAAAATAAAACCAAGCACTTTTAATTCCTGCCATGTTTTTTCTTGTTATACATTTGACACATGGGTCTGTAGCCTCCAACCACCGCTATCGCTGAAATACATCGGTAGCTTCTTGCGTGTAAAAGAGTGGAAATGGAGGAAATCAGGTGGCGAAATAAAAAGGCGATTATATTTTGATTTCTTTTCGTAATCCGCCCCGGTCGTTCTTTGCGGTGTGGGTCAGGTCGCTCTTCCAAGACCTCACGCTGCATTCTACTTACCTCAGTCTGCTAATGATCTGGGTAATGTCACGTCCCCGTTTTCTCTACAAAGTCGCACTCTAGGTGGTGGGCCATAAAAACGAATTAAAATTGATCTAATCGGATTCTTTTTATACCTGCCCAGGTCATCATAATTTAAGGTATTGAATAGCCCAAATATTCCACAGGTTTGAAACAGTTGTGGGTGAAACATGCTATAGAGTACCGGAGGAACAAAGTGCCCGTGTGCCGTTTTTGTTGCTACCATGATATGTAAACCTTACCGCTGAATTGTGCAATGCACAGTCATTGCCAGGTGATAGAATTTTACAGCAGGTAATATGTGCTCCACCTCTGTGTTTTTTTTTTTCGTTTTTGCGGATCGTGCCACTGGCCGACTTGGAAATCAAGAGCGCGTGTTTTGATTCCTGCAGCACTCCCGTCTCAGAAAAACCGCGTGGTTTACAAGCTTTACGGCACTTCCTCGCTGTGCTGGCACGCAGCTACGCTGCTCTTCAAGACGTGCTACGACGACTGCAATGACAACTGCGGATCCTGCGACAAAGGCAGCAAGGACGCAGGGATATCCCAATGCAAACCTCGGAAGGAGCTGGGCTGCCCCCGGATGCAGTTCGCCCGCTACCCGCAAGCCGCGCCGTTCCCTCAGTGCCCCGTCTATCGCTCCTGCACTTGAAAGCACAGTGGGGCCTTTCTAAGCTGCATAGAATCCCATTTTACGAAATAAAGCGTGGCAGGGCGGATCAGCTATTCCTTGTACCATTAAATTTAGGCTGCGGATAAGTGCTTTCCATCTGATTTGAAGAATTTATGTGCGACAACAGGACGGAGGGTGCTTTCGTGTGGCGTGCCAGCTCCGCATGAGTAATGAAGCTACGTCTCCGTTGAAGCTTGGCGGCTGTCGCCCTCTGCCTGTCTTTCTAGGACAGACAACACACCATTGTGAGGTGGCGTATCTTCAGTTTAAACAATAAACGAAGGCTCGCTCGCGGCAAACCCGACGCACACTCGATTACGTGTCCCCATCTATAGCACAAGATTTCTTACTTGCCGATTGTAAGGGACAAACGAGTGAGTCTATATTTTTGTTTTTCATAGTGATCCGCATTCCTCGGAAAACTGTTGTTTTCAGATTTCATTGCTCAAGATAAAAAGTTCGTGCGCCTGCATGTATTCTCAATTTTTTAATGCAGGTATGCATTTAACGGCTACATTTATGCCTCTCTTTGTCCAGAATTTTTGTCCGTTGGATTTCCGTCCACCAGCACATGAAGAATATTCATCTAGCTCATTTGGCTATGAGGGATCAGGTAGGCTGAAGAAAAAGTCGAGGACTTTTTCTTCGGTGAGCCAGCTGCGCCCTAGAATTTAGTAATCCTTTACTCAAACAGCGCGCGAAGTATTGGAAACGACTGAGAGACACATAGAGGGTGCTGACGGACGATTGGGCTAGTTGGTTGGATCCAGTAAATTAAAACAGCGCGAGAATGAACGCAAAGGGCGGCTGGACATACAGATAGTGGTACATATAAAATTACAACATATTTAAGGAGCTTGCGACAGGAAAATGTGTGACTAGACAGTCTGTGGGAGGACGCTGGGCACAGGAGACTGTATGTAGTTTCCACTGAAAGCCGGGTCACCACGAGGAAGCCAGAGTTCGATGCTAATCCGCTAATCCCTTGGTTTGTTGTTTTATTTTGGTACCGTATAAAAAGCCTGTCGTTACGACGAGCTGTACCATTCTTCGCAAGCATTCACGTCCATTTTGTGCTGGATAAGCCTCTTCCAGAAGCCCTATCTTGGTTTCAGCCCGACCGTGGTTCATTTAACACAAACATTTAACACCGAAAGAAGTGCAGTTCACACGATGCATGCAAATTAAAAAAGTAATAAAAATGTGTAACTGATTAAACTAGAAAAGGAAACAATGCGCGTCGTCAGAGAGTTCAGTTAAATTTGAGACTGCCACCCGCTCCTGACATGCGAACCACAACGGCGCTGGCTGAACTTTATCGCACTTCGCACTCATTGCCACTGTTTTCGGCTGGGTCGAGCCACATCAGTATGAAGCTCTCAGTACTGAGCGAAGAATGGCTGCAAAAAATAACATAGCAACCCCTCTAAAGCTGCGGCCGACCACTGGCAAAAGCAAGTACTCTGTTACTTCTGCCGACAGCTGTGAAGTTTAGCTCTGCCGGGAAAATCAGAGCCGCGAATAAGACTGAAAAGCAAGGAAAGATTGTTGACTCTATGCCCTATGGGGCCAATAAGAGGTGTGTGCAGGGAGAATTTCAGCCCGCAAATTCTCCTGGCTGCCGGCAGAATAAACACTGCTCATTTATATTTCAGTGAGCGCGATTCACACTACAATATCCCGATTATTTTGGTGCCCCCTCTCGCCCTCTCGTTAGAGATAGGTTCATATAGGCTGATGTGAGCGCATAAACCGTCGACTCAGAACTACAGCAGCATGATACCAAAAAGTTAGCGGCCCCAAACGCAGCACATAAAGCGCTACGACTGGAGGCCACTCCTGTGAAGCTCAGGCTGATTGATGACGAAATCGCCGAGGTTGTAACCTCTGGTAACCAGCGAAGAGGTTACATGATGAGACACCTGGGACGCAGGCACATCTCGGTTCTTCTAATCTAGACTCCGTAAAAACGTTCGTCAGTAAGACAGGGTTCTCAGGCGGATCTGTCATGCCAAACATGGCACAACTTCGGTCTGATTGCCAACGGCAATTTGAAAACCTGACAGAATTGCGTGGCCGCTGTAAAAAATGTGATTACAATCAAGAAAAAACCTCTAGCTTCCCAACACGCCAGGAACAGCGTTATCTTCTCCATCGGAGAGCTACGCATGGACCCACATAAGCGTGCCATCTTGCACAACGTAGTGACACATCGGAGCGCCGCCTAAATTCAAGTTTGCTCCCGAATAGCACATTCCAAGTAGTCGGCCTCTGACTTTCAGTTAGTTAGAGGCATAAAACACTACGTGCAAGCATGTCAAAGGGCTTTATTCTGTTCTGTCTGAAACAGTACCTTCGATTTTGTATCGACTATATTGTGTCATTCCCTGACTGAGTTAGTACAACTGTCTAGTGCAAAAAAAAAATTTTTTTGCGCTGAAATGGCTGGACAAGAATTCTGTAGTTATATTTCTAGATAACACGTGCTACAAAGACGGCCGTTTTCACCATGTCATTGGTACTAACGGCTACTCTTCAGGCAGAGCTCAGCAAGGTGTTTTTTCCCCACGGAAGCAGGTTTTTTAAGTCTGGCACAGTTAAAATCATACACAATCTTTCATTTGGCAATCCACGATTTTGGCTTTCTGTTGATGAAACAGTAGACAAGTGTGCTGCGGTCCGCAGTGCTCTATCTGTATATAGTTACGACGGGCATCCTTGTCCTAGAAGCGGCAGGTCGTACTTGTTGTGAGTAAAGGGAGCAACAGTTGTCACGCACGCCGGGTAGAAAAATGGGGAAAATGAAATAAACATATCATAGGTTAGCAAGCTCGTTCTTTGGCACGAAATTCATTCACTAGCACGGAATAGCCAGAATTACTTTACGCGATCAGCTTCTGTTACAGTTACAAAACCACTTGAAGTTTATTTCTAAGAGCACAACGGTATCTTTCAAAAAGTGTACCTTTACGCCCCGTAACATTCTCGGGTGGTTGTAATTACTGGACGGGTATGGATGTGAATGGTAGACAGAAGATAGGCGTTAAAATCCAACTTTTTATCGGGTAAACCTAGATATGCAAACAAACAGGAGACTCGACGGCGGCTATACCAGCAACTGGTCTCAGTGGTGGTCGAAGATCAGGAATTATGGCGTTAGGCCGTACTCAATCTGAATATGACTGCAAGGTTTTTGTATCAGGGGCTAAAAGAGACTAACACTGTCTGGAACATCTTCGAAACAGTTGAGGTTAGCTACTATTACTCCATAGAAATCTGGTGACCTCCCTTGTGAAAATCTGGTAAGGCTGAGCGCCGGTGGCTTTCAGCGAAGAACATCAGCGAGACAACGTACAAAACTAAGCAGTGTTACCCTTCTTTTCAATAAGCACCGTTCAGATTTTTGTACCACAAAGCATTACGTCGCCCGCCTAAAAATGAAAATCACAACTAATAATGACACTACCATTCATTAGCGCAAGACATATTAAACCATTTCCGAGCGTGCACTCAGCTGCTGGGATGCTGTCGGTCAATCGGAGATTGCGTAGTCCCACTCACTCAGTCGTCGAAGGACTTTGTGGGATCCGCAAAGGTGTCCGCGGTTCACTGAAGTAATTTCCGCGCGAGTAATGAGAAAGCATGGCGATTCTACGAAGGAACAGTGGTATATACCTTATCCACGCACAAATTATGGACTTGAAATACTAAGATATGTATTATCATCGTTCCTGAACAGATACATTTTCACTGATCCATTCATTCTCTCCGTTTCATGTAACAGTACCAGAAATATGTTCATACAAAACAATGAGTAGTATCCAACCGTGAAATATACAAATTATCTATGTGATGTGATTAATCTGCTATTCTTTGCCTCTGTATAAGAGTACAGAGACTATTCTGGTGATCTATTTGAAGGAATTGTACATGTTTGTTATTTCATGTATTTTCTTGTTTTTGTTCTTAGTTATCTGTCATCGCCCTGTCGAACCGCTACGAGAGATGGGAGCTTTCTCAAGCCGCGTGCACGGCTCTTTTTCTTTCGTTTCTCCTCAGCCATTGTACATGACTGAAAAAAACGGAACTGAACTGAACTGAAATTCTTTTCAAATTCTATATCAATGGTAGTCTAATTTTAATATATTCCTTTGTAGTTCGTGCAGTTGTGAGTATTAGCACTGACTATTACTCGTTAACGATTGGTATTTTCCTGCTTTCGATGACTTCCCGCCGATTCGACCAATGGCCAGTTGTTTAGCGCAACCACTTTTCACTTTTTGGGCGACGCCATGTTTTCGTGTCGATGAGCCATCTAATGATTTCGTCATATAAAACGTGGAAGCTTCTCACCCCTACAGAGCCGCTTCTTTCGCTGTACGACATATTTGTGTCTACATCCACATGCCATCACCAGAATTATATTTTGCGCCGTACCGTCGTATGAGGTCGCGTCTGAAATAGGTAAAATTGGTAAATCGGTTTTTGAGGGAAGGAAATGGCGCAGTATGTCTCACGTATCTCGGTGGCGCCTTTTGCGTTCCGCCTCCGTCGAAACGCGACGGTGGTCTTTTATGCGCAGCTGGGCGAGCTGTCGGGACTACTCTGCTCGCGGTATTAAGGCGGCGACGTTGCGGTTGTCTTCATCAGTAATATGTTCGGTAGCACTGGTTCAAAGTTGGTTGTAGCTTTTTTGCTATAATAGAAATATAATTATTGCCATACCCTTTCTATCACGGTGGCGACGAGTTACGCATTTCCTAATAAATAAGGGTGATTACTTTATTGATTTCGTACTTTTGCGTCATTTACTTTACTTGCACTACTGTTCTGCTTATTTTTTTCACATTCATGACTATTTATTTCATTCTAGGCTATATATGAATTCTGGGAGTCCTTGTGCTTTTACGCCACATGCACTCTGTGTTCTCTTGCAGGCATTACTGCTGAGGAGTTAATTTTGTTTTCACTGTCTTTAACACACAAAATTACCGATATTGTCACCGTTTCCTCTTTTGTGGCTTAATGAATAGCTTTGCAGTGTGCCAGATTATGTTGATCTCCCAGTCAATACTGTTCCTCCCCCTGTACAAGCATGCTTGATTCTATATTGCCTGGTTCTGAGGCACAATGCAGCAGCTTGAAGTAGGTTGGATGGCGTCTGGAATTATCATGCAGCGTTTCCTTCTGGACTGCGCTCTTTCCAGCTCCGTATTTGGGCAATGGTTCTTCTGTTATCATTATTTTTTTTTCATTTGGCCGTGTCGGTTTCGCAGTCTATCTTTTTCACGTTCGTGTTAACTTCCTTCTCCATGTTGTTGCCTGCGTAGCCTGTCGCACGCTTCTAGCCCTTTTCTTCCATCGCATGTCCGCGTTATTAGTGCGCAAATATCTCAAGCCTTTGGCTGCCCAGTTCTTCTCATCCATTTCTTTTGGCCTCTTCTTAAACGATATCTCGCGGCGTGCTGCCCGTGCCTCAAAGGACGATAAACCCATGCTCCCTGTAAAGCAGCGCTTATTTTCTTTCAGTGGAACTCTGTAGCTAATCTGACCACGACTCTTAGACTTTATACCATCTCTAGTCTTTGTACCGCATCTGATTTTAGGTATTGTACCACATTCGCAAAAGTCGGGCCCGAAACCATTACACCCTTACAGAGACCTCGTATTACTACGTATTCACTGTACCCTTATTGGGCTCTATGATTCAGAATGGCCGCGTTGCATTTTCATAAGTTTTACGGAGAAAGCCTTAATAGTCACATTATGAACAGTGACAGCAGCGTACGTTAGTGTGTGTACTTGCAGATGGTACAGAAAATCCTACTGATGGTAAGAGAAACAGGGCGCATTCAAGCGACCGTAGGACACACACAGCAAGCCGAGCGGCGTAGTTTCAGGCAATCATACAGATTTGGATCGTCTTACATACCCCCCGCTGGCTGATCTCAATGTGGCGCCAGTACTCCTGACTATATTCGTAACAAAACTGTGAGCAACTGTTTGTCGTACAGCGTTCCGGGTGCATACCATTTCTTTTTGCATATAGCTTACACGCTAGTCAAGTGAGAGGCTAGCTTGTGAAAAGGATTTTATTCGATGACATATGCAACTTGAATTGCATGCCTTAGCAGACTTTACCTCTCCCCTTAAGGCGTGATTGAGGTCTCCCCCGAGATGTGAGACTGTTGCTTCGCTATTTATTTTTTCTCAAAACGCAACTAACATAAAACTGTGACGAAGTCCCTTGACGTACGCCATTGTGGGAGGTGTCATTCTATTTCTCGTTCCATATAGCAAGCGTTTCTTAGTCGCATTGAAGGTTAGCCCACCACAGATATTCGAACCTAGCGTCCGAATGCTTCACTTGGACGACTGTGTATTCAGCGCTTATGGTATCGTTCGGAGACGCGTCCTCGTTTCATTTCTGAGTGCGGGACCTGCGTCGAAAGAGAACGCTCCCGATGACGCACTAATGCTTTCGCCTTCACATTACGTAAGCAGCCTTAAGTGACCTCTGAATTTTTTTCGATATGTTCTTTCATCAGTTCACAGCCTCTAGATGTTTGTAATTCTACGCGCGGTACTTTACGTCCTTGCATGACTCTGTTCCAGTTCTGCTAAGGCTGAATACCAAAATGCCCGACTTTTCCCCAGAGTTATCTGAAAGGAGTATTAGATAGCTTTGGCTATTTGCAAAAGTACCACATCATCCACGTACACTAAACACAGAAGACAGAAGACCTTGGGCTACTTTTAGTTCGTCGACTGTACAATCTGTCCTTCTGAACCGCGGGTTGCCTCCTTGACATAAAAAAATGGGAACAACAGTGGCGACAAGAGGCTCTATTATGTTGGCATCTAGTCCTGGTTCAGTTAGAAAGTCCCACATAGCTTTTGTCGAGAAAACCCAGCCATATACGCCACTTTTGCCAAATAGCTATTTCAGTGGACTGCGTTGCGTAAAAACGACTGTCCTCGAAACGTATGCCCTGAATAAAAGCATTTTTCAGTTCCAAGCGTTCCATTTTACTCTATACATTTTAGCAGTTCTCTTTTGATAAGCGGCATCGCAAACTTATGTACGACCGAAGTTACTGCAATCTATCTGTAAGAGTCAATGCTGTCTTTCTCGCCTTTACTTTTCTACGGTGTATTTAATATACCACGCAGCAAGTCTTCTAATACCTGCTTAATTTGAAAGAGTTGCTGCATAGCTTTCAACATTTCCTTATTAACTTCCGACCCCAGCTCAGTATACAACCTTATTGCAAATTGCATCACGATCATTTGCCGTATTATTAGGCATCCTTTCCAGCTTTCCCTTCCTGTCTTCGTTTCCTCAGCTGAACTTTTCTCCGCCATCTCCAGCGTTGCAGAATCTGTTGCATCGATGTCGCTCCTCAATTTACTTTGAATTTCATAAACTTGCCTTTAATTTACTTATAATTACCAAACTGGTGCCGTTAAAAACAATGCGGCTTCTCTCCTAGACTTGTTTTTCAGGCAGCGGCAACGTAGGGCAGTGCAATTCCACAGATGTCTGATCGCCCCTCGCTAGGCAGAAGAAGCTAAAAGTCTGCGTGTGCGCGTCTTTCAGAAAGAGAACCGAGATATAAATACCACAAAACACCGAGACATTATCCCTAATTCCGTGAATGACCTTCCTGCCATTGAGCGTGTGAACAATACGAGTACCCGAAAGCCTGTTTCAGGTGCAATGGGGATCATCGAATGTCGGTGAGACTCTTCATAAATCCACACGGCTCCACGAGACCTCGTATTTGATTCCAAAAATGGTAGTCACATTTCTATCCAGGTAAAATGCATAATGGGGCGCTATGCTGGAAGGTCCGAGTTTGCTGAAACTCGGAATCTTCCCGAGCTCTGGCGACGCCCTCAGATGAGTGAACTAATGGTAGCAAGACAAAATCCCACCCTCGTCACGCCTCCAACTTCATTGGGTTATCTGGATATATTCCGTGCTTTATCATCACATCGGCGCCACCTCATCGGCTTCTTGGGCGGTCTACAAAGAACGGGTCACGTGAGCCAACCACCGGTGCACTTTTCATTTGTGTGTCGCTCCACCAAGTGCACTGCGTGTGCAATTAGACAAACGAGGTTTGTTGAATTTTATAATGCACTTAATACACCTTTATAAGCATATTGTAGTGTGCAGGATTTGGATTTAAAGCGCTTTGGAGTGATTTATGCATTATTAAATTTTGCTTTGTACCGCGAGGGAACGCTACCAACGCCCGTCATCAGCTGACCGCCAATGGCGACGAGGTACATCTGCAACGCTGTGAAGGCTACGGAAGTAGTCCGCAAAAAAAATAAAGAGAGGTGTATCACTCCGCGTTGTTCTGTGTCCGTGGGGTCTAACGCGTCGCTCCGGAGAGTAGACAGGCAATGGGAGCGCGTGAGTTCAAATCCCGCATGGTGAAACTTATTTATCTCACATTTTTTTTTCATCGCAAGTTGAATTTCGCGTGACTTGAATGAGAAAACTCGTTTTGTTCAGAATCGCTTGAATATTATGCCGTGTTCTGAAATGAACTGCATGCATCTGTTCATTTCATGCATACCGCGTTAATGTGAGCTGTCCGAAATTCGTTGTCAATGAGCTCGCACCGGCTTTTGGTCAGCAGTGGCGGTTATCTTCCCGATTCTGCAGCTTTGTGACTATACTTTTTAGATGCAAGTGAGAGGTTTGTGCGAAAGATGACATTCATTCGTCGTATTTAATTAATTAGCACAGTGGTGAGTGCTCTGCAGTGGCCTGATTAACAAGTGGCCATCTGCAACTTTCGATTTCGCCGTTGCCGAGGAGCCCACTTTTTTTTGTGGGCCTCTCTTAAGGCACCTGGCATGTTATGAATTGTTCTGTGGAGCCGGTTAGCGGCTGATCCAGTCTTCGCCAAAAGAGTCTGTGATCGACTTTGGCACTGTGCTGTAGAGTAGCCCAAAGGACTTGGCGAGAACAATTACTTTTTACTGATTGCAATGTTCAATGCATAATGTGCCTTCCTCGTGAAATAGTTGGCCTTCACCATGTCAGGGATGAACTTCGAAGGGGCCTTTACGCCAATGTAGGTCCCGTAGACGCATCCCACGACGTCTGTGATGCCGCCGCGCAGAAGGAAACGCTCAACATACGCACGCTCGGCCGCAGTCGTGGGCAAAGCGAGCCACCGCTTCTGCACAGCCGCGTCGATAAGCGCGTCGGAGACGTCCCTCACACAGCGGCTCACAGTGCTTTATTGGCGTCCAATAAAGCAGTCTGCGCCGACGCTCCCCTGGAAGCTCCCGGCCGCGAAGAACCGAAGGGCGCAGAGGACTTGCTCTTCGACCGAAAGCGAATGAGGCCCGGTACGCACTCTCCGCAGGCGTGGGTCGTCGCCTAACTGTTTACACAACCATCGTACCGATTTTTTGGAGAGGCGAAAATGTCGCTGGAATTCGTCGTCGGCCATGGCAGTAAACGGGTCCAGCCGGCCGTACTGACATTTGCCCTCAGAGGAAGCGATTACCCAGGCTGCTGCTGCTGCCGCCATGACAGTCCCGAGATGAATTCGGGGCACTTCACCGTTCACGAGTTTAGCTCCGAGTTCACCTGTCAATCAAAACCATTGGTCACGCCCCCGGCGTGCCGTACATAAATTATAGGCGTACGCGCTATGGGTGGGCCACTCCCAACATCCCTGCCGGCTACAGGTATGCTGCGCGGCTGTGCTGATTGCTGACAGACATCGACGATGTTGACCATCGAAATATAACAGGCAAAACGGACGTCATCGCTGATAAATCTAAGCACCTCTGCGAAGGACACGCAACGTGGCGAAAGCCGCCGATTTCTTCGCTCGCATACCATGATTGCACAACACTATAGCCTGTTGCAACCATGTAAGACACAGCACAACGCTGAAGGAGCGTCACACCTGCTTGCAAGGCGTCAAACACGGAGCACGACGACGAACCGGTGCTTGGAGCACGTCCTACTCCAACAACATCGCATCACAGGTGTTTGGCTTGGCCTTCCTTTCATCGGTGATGAAGCGCAGCATGAATGTGTCAAACACATCTGGGATCGACAAACGATCGCTGCTCCAGACCCAGTGCAATAAAGTGTTTGTAATTTCCAGCACGCAAGCACTGCGTACTTCACAACCGTAACACCTTTCTCTGTTATAAGTCAGATTGCATTATTACAAACAGGATCCCTCACCTGCCCGAATGATATTAATGCGATGTCCCTGCGGTATAGAACGGCGATCGACGTTAGTGACCAAACCAGTCCGCAAAACCTTGAAGTGCGCGACGTTAACAAATACTACGCAGATACGCGCGCCACCCCCTTCACAGCTTTTAGTCAGCGTCTGATGACATAGGATGAGTTGTGTCGCTGGGTAGCACGCTCTTCGCATCCGCAGTGCACTAAAGAGGCGTCACGCACAACAGGCATACGTAATGAATCATTGAATACAGCCAAACAGCATTTTTTTTTCTCACACCGCATCACAGCCGCTCGCACGGCCAATTTCTACTGCTGAGATTCACCATGAGCGCACTAAAAGCAATGGTTGGCCATAGCGGGGTGCGGCAGCGGCCGTAGCAGCGGAGAGCTCCACCTGAGGTCACTGCAGAGAGAAGCAGTGACGCGGGGGTGCAGTGAAGTTCAGTTTCTTGCTTTTGTTTATTATGTAAGCCAGAAGATGCATGACTTATATTTTGATATACGACACAATAAAATATATTATCGCAATGGCCGAAAAATAAGAACGATTCAGCGTGTAGTGGTTGCCCAGTCTTTCCAGTCGAAGGCAGCGCTACCGGCGGCGTGTCAGCGCAGGAGCTCTCTCTTTTTCGGCACGGTGGGCTGCCGCTCTAGTTCGTATGCAAGCCACGCTGCAAGTAACGGCCTCACTATCGCCTCTAGCGGCAGAAAGTGTCAAATCTTTGTTAATTTCCTAAAGCTATGCTTTTCAACAACGCTTCATTGGATTCAGATTTTAAAATACATTTGGAAATGAACAAAATGTTCATAATATTATCTGTTGCCTTTTAACGTATTCGAGAGAAGAGAAAGGGTTGATACAAGAGTGCACCTAGTGCGCACTGTTTGTCTTCGGAAATGGAGAGACAGAGAGAGCCTGAAAGAGAAGACACGCCTTTGACGCGCCCGAAAAGGCGTGTCAAACAGCTAGCGGCGAGTGTGCAGATAGATAGCAGAGAAGTCACGATTTCGCGATTGCTGATATGGCGCTGATAACTTCAGGTAGCGCTGCGGCCTGGTATTGCGCAGTGTATTGTGTTTGAAGTGTGAAACAGGCGCGCAGGGTGCGCTTGTATCGCCTTTAGGTGGCTTTATCTCTACATTTTATTGTCCGCTGCCTGCGCACGTTCCGCGCTATCTTCGTTCACTGACTGCCGTCATCGCAAACTCGGATGAAACTCGGGCGAGCGCCAAACTCGGGCCTTCCGGCATAGCGCCCATGATTTGTTTACTGGAATTTTGGCGCATGCCGAAGAACACGGGTGGTGAAATTAACGAGGCGCCCTGCGCTATAGGAAGCCTAAGCATCGCTTCAACGTACGTGGCTCAAAAAAACGGTCAACCGTACAGCCGCCTTTCGGAAGTTCTGACTCCTTTTTAGGGAATGCACCCCATAGATTTATTCTAGTGAGTGTTTTATTATTCGCTCTTTCTTAAACGATTGAAATTAAGTACAAATTAACCGACCTCCACAAGGGGGCGGGAGGCCATGACCACTCATACGAGAATTTACAGCGTTTAGCGCTATTAACGATTACGCTGGCGCCGCCTGCTAAGTGCACGACTGAACGCCCCACTACCTTCTCTCACTATCCACACCAGTCGCTCAAAAAAAAAAAAAAAAGGCGTCCTCTTCTGTGCATTGGTTGCTACGTGACCGGCTGTCACCGTTTCGACATGACAACGTCTTGAAGTTTTGCAATTTCTATATACAAAAAAATAATAATACGAAGTGTGAGAAGTGAAGCTAAGCTTGAGGTCTAGTGCTTTCTTCAAAGCTCCTTCTTATTCCCCTATAGATGGCAACTGAAACATTTATTGAGGAGCTTTGGCCAGCATGCGTTCTGAACACGGGCACATTGAGGGAAGTACAGGGAACTGAACGGCAGTGCCTGAAAAAATGCTACTTTCCCGACTGGCGCTCTATATTACAATGGTTATAGCGTGCCTTGGCACAGTTGTTCCTCGCGTTTGCCGTTCCTAATATACGTTTCAACGCCCCGCAGCTTTTCCAAAACTTTTCTGCGCATATAACTCTTTCTACTCTTGCTTCGAGCATCTTCAGCTCGGTCATGATCAGAAGGACGAACTGATTTTTATATTTTCATAGAGTTTGGATGGTATTTTTGTGACCTAGATGTAAAAAACGAGCAAAAGGGCTACAACTGCTGTGAACTAGTTATCGCAATGCCAAGCGTCCTCAATAAGAGCTACAAAACGGCATCCGCCGCAGGCGATTCACGCCGCCTGCCAGTCGTTTCATCTGCTAACAACATTAGGCAAGTGCTGTGCAGTTACCTTGTAACTATTTAGAATATGCTGCCTGGGTTTATTTAGAGCGGTGTCTTAGCAGCCGAAGTCACGGCACTATAATAAGATGAGAGTAGTTCGCTTAAATTCGTTCATTAATCATTTTCATGTAGTGTCCTTAAAGCAAACTTATGCAACGAATTGTCACGACTTGGTAAATTAAACTCCGTTTTTACTGTGCCATGATTTCAGCCTACAACCCGAAAATATGAATGAGGAAAATTTCTCTGAGTGAAGCATTTTTCTAACAAACAAGCTCTCATATTTTACGCCTTGAGCTCAGTTGGACCTTGCATTTTCAAAGAATGCACTCAGCCTTTGAATTGAAACCCAATTTTTATGAGACTGAAAAGACGAGGTCACTTTCCAGCTCTTGGTACGAGTAAAAATTTTTTTTTACCATTGAGTTTACGGCAGTTTAGATTGTGAGTTTACCTGCATGTCATCGCTCCGGTTGCCACTAGCAGAACTGTGCCTAAGCCAATCGGTAATTAATGCAAGAGATTTTTCTAGCGTGTTACAAAATCCAGGCGCTGGAAACGTTTGGAAAATGCAGCACAAGAGAAGGAAAAAACAATGCCACGCTAAGAAAAAACAAACAAATTTCGCTTAGATTGTTCATGTATAGATAGTTACGTGCATAAACTTTGTGCATATTAAATGTAACATGTGTATCTTCAGGCCTGCAATCATTGCGATGATAAGAAAAAAGTTGGAGCCGCTGTCCTTGCTTCGTGCTGTCTTTGCCATCCTCACGCTCTCGGCTGTGGAGGCGAGCTACACCAAAGCATTTTATGAGGTGAGTACTATACTAATTTTGGCGTCCCATCAGGCTTGTATTAACCGGGATTTAGTCTTGAACACTTGGTGAAGGAACACATAAAAAAAATGGAGGGTACACTTACGCTCCCCCTTAAAGGTATTACGCGATGGTGTTAATGGATTGATTCGCATAATCTGTGACTCTCGACATTCCATTCATAGGTCCCTGAGAGTCATCATACAACTCGGGGCGCAGTGGTGCCGCGGTTAAGCGATGCGCCACTGCCTTGCAATGGTAGGAGCTGCCAGTGGTGGGGCTTATAAGACCCACGTCCCTCTTCCGGAGCAACATCGCGTGGCTAATCATTAATTTAACGGCCACCTGCGACTGCAGTCAGCTCGCTCACAATCAAGTCGGAAGGCTGTGACGATGCCACAAGGTCACGTGACCCAGCTGGGACACCTAGGTTGTCGAAGCGGCAGGTTGTTCTGACCGCTGGCCGCCGACGCCGGACAATTTTTTCCAACATGGGAGCGCTTTTGCTTGCTTCTTGTGAAGTAATTGTTTTTTTGAGGAACAAAAATGACGCAGCAATTGTCTCACATCTCGATGGACACCCGAACCACCCCGTAAGGGAAGGGAGGAAAGTGGTAGTAAAAGAAGAAAGAGAGAAAGGGGAGCCGTAGGGGAAGGCTCTAGTATAATTTCGGCCACCTGGGGATATTTAAAGCATTGTTATAAAAAACTGTGTAAATAGTTAAATGAAACACCGTGTATATAACTTGCCTTCAGGCGGCACTACCTGCAGAGAATTTTTTTACTTGAAGACGGGCAAGCAGAGGGCGCTTTTCAAAGGTTTGCGGTAGGAACAAATGCACACAGCTCCAGGCCCATGACAAAAATCATTCTGTTAAGTTGATGATGAGATTAACGGATAAAGTGCTTTAACTTTTAAATTCTTTCTTTTGTTGCTGTTACGGTACGTGAATTCGCATATCTACCAAATGGCTTAAAGGCCTTTGTTTCTTGTGCGAATATTTTCTGCCCTACAGATTAATTGAGTTGGCCAATGCGGAGTGTTCACCACATATTTAAATTAACTGAGAATATCCTCGGTTTCTCTCAGATGAGGGCACTGTAAAGTACGGTGTACATATTTTTATTTTTCACTTTATTTTTGTTTTTATTATTTATATGTTTTTGATGAGCTTGAGGTCATCCCCGCCCCCTGTAGCTGGTGCAGCGGCAGCCGTTGATGACGTACGAGTGCTACCGGACGGGAGTAACAATTGAACCGGAGAACGCCGTCAATTTCGCCATCCTATGGGACGGCACCAAGCCGAAGAACAACAAGGTATTCGGCACCACGTGGTATGAAACACGGGGGAAGTTTGACAGCTATGAGAAGTGAGTACACGCTTGGAGTCCACCGGTATAGGAAATACACTAATGTTCTCGTTGAATGCGGTAGACTCCAGCGGGAACAAATAAGTGCAGAATCCGGTGAAAATGTTTTCTCGTATTGTCATAACGACAGGTTTTTGGTGTTCTGTAACATTCTTTTGTAGTAGTGTATGCTTTTTCTGTAATACTTTTCTGTAGTATTTAGTGGTTTTCTAGAATAACTGCAAAAGTTGTCTCCTTGAAGCAAATATTTCTGTTCTTAATAAAAGTTCATGGGTAGATATATTGCCGAAAACCTGTAGGGGAGACACAAAATATTCTGCTGTGCTTTTAGATTGGAAAATGATGGGCTGTGACATACACAAACGCATTACCAATACTGCTATGAACAGGGTAAGACGTAGAAGTATTATCATTTCACTCGTGAATAACTTTAAAAGAACAATGTTGCTACCACGCCCATCGTGATTTATGTTCAGGAAACGGAGTAGAGTCGTTGCTTAGAGTAGCACTTAGCAACATCAAGTAAAACTGACTGTGCGCAGAGCGCTACATAAGGCCAGGTGGCTCAGAAAAAAGAATGCGAAAGCAGTTTTTCTGCTCGTAAAGGAGCCGCCGTAACTTAATTGGGCGCATTTTGATGGACATGCGGTTTAATGCATTACATAGGCCGTATATTTCGCTGATAGTGCACGCAGACTAGACTGGCTTACAGGCTGTGCGTGTGCACTTTTAAGCAATACTTCTTGCGATCGATTACGGAGAAGCGCTGCTAGTTAGTGTGGGTGCCATTAGCTGCTGCGCGGCGATGAGCACCAAAAACCGTAATAACTCTTTGGTTCGAGTGCAGAAAACATTGTATAAATCAGATTCAGCAGTCCACAAGGAAGATTAGGCCATCAGTGTTACCGTGTTCGCGCACTATTTCACCTGAGGGTTTCGTTATCCCTCGATAACAAATGAAAATAATCCTATTCAACCACTCCGCGTTCGCTGTTGGCACCGTACACATGCAGCAAGTTGCTGATGCTAAAAAAAAAGCTGGGCATGCAGTAGTAGCTATGTCCAGTCTTATGTACTACCACATGCTTGACGTAGTATTCACGCTACGCATTCAAACCGTGGGTGATTGGTTTCTTGGACCCCATGACAACGAGCTTGGAAATTATGGTTGAAAAATTCGAACCCTTATTGACAGTGCGGAGAAACGAGAAAGGCCTTCTTGTTGAGGGTAGTAGTGCTGTTACACCTCGATGCGTGATGACCAATGTTTGCAGACGGACACGCCCGAAGTTCCTTCTTTCCAAACGGTAGGTCTAGCATATTATAGATGAGATAAATCATTCTATATCATATTTCATAAAACCGATAGCGTAAGAAGTCTGTCAAATGAGATAATAAACGTTGCGATCGTAGCAGATGAACACAACGCACTTTCACGACATGTTGCTTTGGTAACCAAACCATTATAAAACATGAGGTGTGATTATAGTCTAGAAAATTATGTAATTAACATTTCACAAAGGTTCAAATTACCACCCATAACAAATCAGTATGCTGTCATTGCGCCTTCGATACACATGTAAGATGTTAGAAGCCGCATCCGTCGTACCTTGTGAGCGTTGTGTAGCTTCAAGTAAGATATTGTGCAATACCCATTCTTTACGTACTCATGTTCGAAGTAGATCTACAGTGTGCTTTGTAGTACGAAATTCTTTCCTCATGAAGCAACTAAAACCTAAACATTTGTGTCTTGTAGAGGAAACCTTACCACGGAGTACGACCCAACATCGGGGGTTGGAAAACTATTGAACAGTGGTAAGCTTCTATTCTAAGCGCATTTCTCTCAGGTGATTATTTGGTTGACGGTAATGCTACACCATGGCAACTAAAATAAAGATTCGCATGTAAGTGTTACATTACATCTCAAGTAGTTGGACTGATATACCGAAACAAAAGTATACTACCCTGTAATGCAATGATGTTACTGTATAAAGCATTATTTTGTTCAAGACTTAACTACTGCCATTTAGTTTGGGCCTCTACAACACAAGAAAATCTTCATGAAATTCATATTCTGCAAAAAAGGTTCCTACGTACTGTTTTAAAGTTTGCTATGTGCTATCCCTCTGGACCCTTATTTGCAGTATATAATGTATTACCTGTTACTAAGACATATGGTTATCGCCTCAGCAAACAATATAAAAAGGAGGTGAAGAATAATACGTGTTTTTTAGCCACCTAGTAAACCTAAACACTATCTCCACTACATATAACACGCGAAAGTTTGAGCGATGACAAGTTGGCACGTGCAGGACTACGTATGGTTTGCAAATGCTAAAAAACCGGTTTCCAAGATTGTTAAACGCACTGAATAAGGACAATATAGAACCCGAGAACATTACTTTCAAGAAACTTCGTGATCACTTTAGTAATTAAAAAAAAAAACTTAATATCGCTAGTTTTCTGGTTGTAGTTTCATTTCCGGCGATAAAAACTTGTCGGAATTTTATGCTCTCTTTCCTAATGGTGCTTTGTATAGGTTATCTGTTTCAATGTAATAACTTGTGTTTTGTTGATTGTGAATGCTGACTTTTATTTATTTTTTTCCGATATTTGGTGGAATCTCAATGCATGTAACTTGTAGTTCTTGACCTGTAACGCGGTTTTCTGAAACGTTGAATGCCGTCGTTTTGTTTTTTTCCCCCTCTCTCTGCTCAGAATAACTAGTGCGAATTTCTGTTTTTAGTTATATATTTTGCTGACCACTGTGTGATGTTGCCAGTGCGGGGGCCTGTGGCCTTGTCAAGCTGCCATTGTGACAGCTTTTTCCGCTGGCCTCCGGCATCATGTATGCATGATGTGAATAAAGTTATTATTACTATTATTACATCCTCGAGTAATACATTCTTGACGCATTCACTGAAGGCTCGCTTTTTAGAAATTGCTCTATTTCTTTGCCGGCTCGTAATGCTGCGTGGAGTAAAAAAAAAGTATATAGAGAACTAATTTGGAGTTTAATGACAGAGAAAAATGGATCAGTTAGCTATAATGCATTTGAAGAAAGGAAAATGATCGGCGCGTCACGCATTCTTCCTGAAAATTACTGTCTTTTATGAAGACAATAAAACATCCGTTGGTAGATAAATTCTTGCACCTGCTATTTGGCTTTAAAACAGTTTACTGGTAAGCAGCTAAACTAACAAAACTAGCCCTCATCAGGTATGAGACGAGCCACGCTTACGAGAGCCTAAGTGAATATAATTAATTGCCAAGCTACTTCATAAAGTTCTTGCCTGTTGGCAGAACTTTGATGTATTTTTATTTCTTCAGTCCTTTATATCACATATTTTGAGTCGATGGCTGAATATATTAGACTAAACCAAGAAAGATTATGGCGCTGCTGGCTTAATTGTCGCGTGGAAGAGCAGGTATAATTAACGAGCATTGCATATACAGCAGCAAAGCTTTATTCTCACCCGATATTTCGGGAGCACTAGAGGTGTACTCATGCTTGTGCTAGTTTCTTGACAAAAAATTACTGTAAACATGAAGGTGATCATGGAGCCATAGGTCTGTAAAAAATGCGGAGAACTTTTCATCACTATTTTTCCATAGTAGAACTAGATAGAACGTTTAAGCTACGTGCGAGGAAGAAAAAAATTATAAAAGAAGAAAACTACGAACGATATGGAATTCTGGGTTATTGAATGCCTATAGAAAGGATCGAGTACTTTTTCGTGCGATTTGTTTGACGGTATTTATTGTTTAACATTGCAGAGCTGCCAGAAAATTTGGAAGTTTTATTGCCACCATACAACGGTGAAGCTTATTACCTGAAACTCAGTAAGTAAATTTTGATGAGAGTCTACTTGAATACTGACACATGGGAATATAGTGAATATTCTTCCTTTTTTTGCCTATTACGAAATACTAGAAATTATGCGACTGAGATCAGCGAGCAGTCTGTGCCCAATGCAAGGACAACACATGGTTCACTCTAACTGAACTGAACAACGAGCTTCTGCGAATCACGCGGACAGCGATAATGTACTAGTAAAGAAGAACAATATTTTAACTAGCAACAGCTCTGTTTCCATGTGTAACTTATCTGAAAGAGAAATAGCCTCGCTAAATAATAGCTTTCAAGTTTAGTCAGTGTGCAGAAGAGTGTTCTCGATTTATTTAGTTACGCACGGTGAAGCCACACTCTAGTTCTAACCTCGCAATGTTCTACAAATCTTAACCAGTAGCTCCTGATTACTGATCCTCCTGATCCTCCTGATTACTGAGGTCAGTCCTAAACATCCTGGTCGGTGCTTAATGCACGCAAATTTAGTGCACTAGACAACCAGCAGATCAGGACCATGGAAACAAAACTACCCTCTTTCAATTGCACTCTATTATATTCCTTTCGAATTCTGCCTTTCACTTAAACGGGGCCACACCGCCGCTATCGCTGAAACACGTCGATGGCTATGGCGGACAAGAATAATTGATAGAAAGGTATGAGGTGGCGCAGTAAAAGGGCGATTCTATTTTGATGATTTTCCTCATACCGCAAAACACTCATGAAACGTTATGTCCCGGTTGTCGCTTGAAGGGGGCAGTGTGCGCGATGGACGATAAAAAATGGAGTTGAATGTAAAAAAAAATGGCATTATTGTTTGCACACTAACATCATGTCTGGAAACATAGGGCTCCTCGCGGACTCCGGAGGCGGCAGGGGTATCGCCTGCGGCATCGTCTGCTACTGTGCACGGCTCGCATATCGCGCCATTTGAATACTGCCTTCTTTTAGGGCTGTCTAGGCTGTCTTTTTTGAACGACAGTACATGTGAGCAAGTGTAGCGCATGAGGCAGCATGTCGAACTGCGCTATAAGCTTGTGCGATTCCTTGATGCAGCCAGCTGATTAAGCGCCGGAGGTACCCTTTGCTAAAAGTAACCGAGCAACAGGTTTTTGCTTCTCAAACGTATAACGGAGCATTTACAGCAGCCCTAAAGACCGAACGGTGCCATAGTGTAAGGACAAGGTCTCACCTTTCTTTACACAGAATACGAGCTTAAGGGCTGTAATGAGTGCTTCGCCACGCGGCTAGCAATCGAACCACCTGTGCCAGGTTACTTTTGGCAAAGACTGTACGTACAGCATCTCAACACACATTGCTGTTGTTACACATTTATCGGGATGTTCTAAAAGAGGCAACCGCTTCGAATTGACATTTCATACTTTTCAATACTCTTCTTCAAAGCACATGCCGGCGGCTAACGAACGGGCCTCATCTGAAATAAGATTTTTTTTAAATTTTGTTCGCATCGATGTCTATAGGCCGCACTTCCGCCCGGTAGCCCCATGCAGAGCTAACTCCGGCGCGTACATTTTGAGGTGTTTTAAAAGTACATTGGCTATGAAATGACATTTCATACTTACACCTTCTGACCTGGGGAGTTGGTCGGCTTTTGGTAAGGGAAGGACGACCTCATATGTGCGCTGTGACACCAGAGAACTGCATCACAAACTTTTGTTTAAATGTATTTCTTTGGGTCCTACCCCACTTTCTTATCCCCACCCGGCGACAGCAGCGACAGCTTCACTTGATTGCCTCAGAGATCGGTGTTCATCAATACCTGCCTGGATGCTAAGCATTTCATGCATTGAATAGTCTTATTAATGCAGTGGTTCAGACTTCTAGGCGGTGAAGGTAACAGCTACATACCTCGGGAAAAACACAACACGCGTGCCCTCTCGCGTACTGTTCCATCCACGCCGTGCACTTTATAGTCCACGAGCCTACTGCAATGCACATGGCCCTTGACGGACATTGACAGGGGCTAACATGTTTTCGGCCTTATTTTTGTCTCTTTTACTTGTGCCGCTGCACGATTCGCAAATAATGCGCACGGGTTTTCAATTTTGCAGCACTCCCGTCTCAGAGCAATCGTGTGGTATACAAGATTTACGACACCTCGAGTCTGTGCATCAGTGCAGCCACGCTACTCTTCAAGACGTGCTACGACTGCGACGACGACTGCCCGTCCGGCGGCACAAACTGCAAGGACGGGAGCGGAGTATCGCAGAGCAGACCTCGCCAGATATTGGGCTGCCCCCAGATGCAGTTCACCCGCTACCCGCAAGCCGAGCCGTTCCCTCTGTGCGCTGACTATCGGTCTTGCACATAAAGGCACAAGAGTGCCTTTCTAGGCATTCTGCAACTTCAATATACGGAATAAAGTGTATTAGGGCGCTTAATTGTTTTTGCTTGTAATTAATATTAGTCACACCTAAAAGTGTTTTCAGTTAGAAGTAACGCAGCGCTGTTTTTTTCGGACAGCCGCAAAAACAGATGTAATGTGTTAATCTATGTCGCGTGGGTTCGTCTGTGTTCCCGTCAAAAATAGCGCTGATTTTCTTCTTATTGGAAACATGCTTATTGGAAACTTTGGGATGCAGGCCTAAGCGGTGTAGGCCTCGTCTGGAGGCAAGCTATGTATGCCGCCTTTAGCCTCTGCTCTTGATCATATTGTATTATATGGCCTGTAGAGCGGTTTATTGACACGTTGAAGCACCAGCGATAAAGACCCTGGCGCAAGAAGTCCGGGAACCAGCGAGGCGAGGGACCGGCACACAAGCGGCAGTTCTCCAGCACGAGCCTTCTACGGACTTCTTCTTCTTCACCTCGGCGCTAGCGCTTCGTCGTCGTTGGTAGTACTGTATCATCATCTTCATTCCAACTGCCCCCGCGGAAAGAGGGAGCCATCCTGGCGACTCAAGGCGAGGAGACGACGAGAGGGCTGTAATAAGGCTTCAAGCGGCTGACATGAACGACGTCGCGACCCCGGCGGCGATGGTCCAAAGAAGGTGTCACCGGTTCGATGATATAGTTCACAGGTGACGTACGCTCTAAGATACGGTAAGGACCAATGTGCTTGGCCGAAAATTTGGACGCAGCCGGAACAGAGAGCCAGACCAGTGATCCAGTGGAGAATTGGGCAGCGGGCGTGTGTTGATCGGACTCATGTTTGCTGAGTCCTTGACGTTCGGCGGTGAAGGAGCGAGCCAACCGGCGGCACTGCTCAGCATGGCGGGTAATGTCAGAAAGGGAAGTATATTCCGAGCTGTCGGGGTTGTAGGGAAGGATTGTGTCCAGGAGACAGGAAGGCTCGCGCCCGAATAAAAGAAAGAATGGGGAAAAGCCGGTGGTTGCCTGAGATGCGGTGTTATATGCATAGGTCACAAACGGAAGGACTTGATCCCAATTAGAGCTGTCGGAGCTAATGTACATGGCAATCATGTCCCCAAGAGTCCGGTTGAATCGTTCGGTGAGGCCGTTGGTTTGGGGGTGGTAAGCAGTAGTGGTACGGTGAACTGAGTGGCACGCATCGAGAAGCTCTCTAACAACTTCAGACAAGAAGACACGGCCGCGGTCACTGAGAAGTTCGCGCGGAGCGCCGTGACGCAGGACGAAGTGATGAAGAAAGAAGAAGGCGACGTCGCGAGCAGTAGCCGCAGGTAGGGCAGCGGTCTCAGCATACCGAGTGAGGTGGTCCACGGCAACGATAATCCATCGATTCCCGGCGGTCGTGAAGGGGAGCGGCCCATATAGGTCGATGCCCACACGATCGAAAGGGCGAGCCGGGCATGGTAATGGCTGTAACGGGGCAGTCGATGGTCGAGGTGGCGACTTCCGCTGCTGACAGGCTGTGCAGGAGCGAACGTAGCGACGAACGAAGGTGTACATGCCCCGCCAGTAGTACCTCTGCCGTAGGCGCTCGTAGGTTTTTAGCGATCCAGCGTGAGCGCTCTGAGGGTCGGCATGGTAGTGCGCACAGATCTCAGACCGAAGGTGTCGGGGAATCACGAGGAGCCACTTTCGGCCGTCCGGACGATAGTTGCGGCGGTATAGGAGATCGTCGCGGATGGCAAAATGGGAAGCTTGGCGACGAAGGGCCCGAGGGAAGGAGGACGTAGAGTGTGCACGAAGGACATCGAGCAAGGATGAAATCCATGGATCCTGGCGTTGTTGATTGGGCATGTCCGTAGTAGTGAGCGCTGCGAGTAGGGAATCAGATAAGGGGGAAGAAGGCGCAGGAGAGGGCAGTGGCGAGCGTGACAAGGCGTCAGCGTCGGAGTGCTTGCGGCCCGACCGGTAGACTACGGTAATATCGAATTCCTGAAGACGGAGCGCCCAGCGGCCAAGGCGTCCTGAGGGATCTTTGAGGGAGGCCAACCAGCACAAGGCGTGGTGATCAGTAACGACGGTGAACGGGCGGCCATATAAGTATGGGCGAAATTTCGTGAGAGCCCACACTACGGCCAGGCACTCCTTTTCAGTCACGGTGTAGTTCGACTCGGCTTTGGTGAGAGCACGGCTGGCGTACGCAACAACGTATTCAGAAAATTCGGGCTTGCGCTGGGCAAGGACAGCACCGAGGCCAATTCCGCTTGCGTCGGTGTGCACCTCAGTAGGAGCACTGGGGTCATAGTGCCGACGAATAGGGGGTGAAGTAAGAAGGCGACGGAGCGCAGCAAAAGCTTCATCGCAGGCAGAGTCCCACGTAGACAGGTCGGCGGGACCATTGAGGAGTTTCGTAAGGGGCGCGACGATAGAGGCGAAATTAGGGACAAAGCGCCGAAAATAGGAGCAGAGGCCCACAAATCGGCGCAGCTGTTTCGTAGAGATCGGTTTAGGGAAGTCAGCCACAGCACGGAGTTTGTCAGGATCAGGTAGGACACCATCTTTGGATACGAGGTGGCCGAGTATTGTCAGTTGCCGGGCGCCAAAGTGACATTTCTTGAGGTTAAGTTGGAGGCCAGCACGGGTGAGGCAGCTCAACATCTGGCGCAAGCGCTGGAGATGCGTCGGAAAATCGGGCGAAAACACAACAACATCATCTAAATAGCAGAGACAAATGTTCCACTTGAGGCCGCGCAAGATGTTGTCCATCATTTGTTCGAACGAGGCGGGAGCGTTACACAGACCGAATGGCATTACGGTGAATTCGTATAGGCCGTCAGGGGTAACGAATGCCGTTTTAGGACGGTGGGACTCAGACATCGGGACTGGCCAATAGCCGGAACGGAGATCCAGAGATGAGAAGAACTCGGTGCCTTGCAAGCAGTCAAGGGCGTCGTCAATACGGGGTAGCGGGTAGACGTCTTTGCGCGTAATTTTGTTGAGCCGGCGATAGTCCACGCAAAATCGTATCGAGCCATCCTTCTTTTTGACCAGGACAACTGGGGAGGACCAAGGACTTGCAGATGGCTGAATAACGCCGCGTTGTCGTCCACTTGCTCAGCGATGAGACGGCGTTCAGGAAGTGACACACGGTAGGGGCGCTGACGGAGAGGAGTATGGGTACCGGTTTCAATGTGGTGCTCGACAGTGGTCGCATGGCCCAAAGAAGAGGACTGGTGGTCAAACGATGAGCGAAACTGGTCGAGCAGGACAAGAAGCTGCGCGTGTTGAGCTGTGTCGAGGGCAGGATCAATAGAGCGGTCGAAAATGTCCGAAGGCAGTGGGTGATCGGGAGTAGCGCGACGTGGGGTGAGGGCAGCGAGGTCAAGACTGGAGGAGGGCACATCGGTGTCGAAGGAAGAGATGAAGTCAGCGGGTTCAAAATGACCAAGGCACTCGCCACGAAGCAGGGCAAACGCAGAGAATGAGGTGTTAGAGACGAGGATTGCGGCAGCACCGTGGTGAATGTCGATGACGGCGAAAGGAAGAGAGAGAAGTCGGCGAGAGGCAAGGAGGGGGGAAGGCTTGAAGAGAACGGTGGCGTCAGAAACAGAGGCGGCGCACACAGGGACGAGCACAGCACTCTCAGGGGGAATATCGGTGTCCTCGGCAACAACAAGCTTATCATCACAGCGAATCGGAGGTTCGTCGAAGAGTGCATCACAAAGCGGAGAAAAGACGACCTGCGCACGGGCACAGTCAATGACGGCGCTATGGCGGGATAGAAAGTCCCAGCCAAGGATGACGTCATGGGAGCTTGCACGGAGGACTAAAAATTCGACAACATATAAAACATCGGCGATGACGACACGTGCTGTGCAAGCGGCAGAAGGAACAACGGGCTCGGCGCTAGCTGTACGGAGGGAGAGTCCAGAAGATGGGGTGGTAACTTTTCGAAGTGAACGGCAGAAGTTTTCGTTAATAACAGAAACGGTGGCCCCAGTGTCCACAAGCGCAAGTGTCGGGACGCCGTCTACAAACACGTCAAGAAGATTCGGCGGTGAAAGGCGAGGACTTGAGCAGGGCGATGAGAGCGCAGTTCGTGCCCCAGGAACTGCGGCTGCTAGTTTTCCGAATCGGCGGTGGCGGTGCGACGCCTCATGGGCGACAAGGAGCGGCGGCGAGGGGAGGGCGAGCGGTGTGAAACGTAGGGCTGGCGACCAAGCGCGCGATCAGGCGAGGTGCCCCGATGGGGTGGTTCGAAAGGTGGGCGGAAGGTGCGATCCGTACCGGGGTAGTCCGGCAGGGGGTGCAGAGGCGCAGGCATAGTACGTCGACAGAGGCGCGCGACGTGGCCTGGAATACCGCAGGCGTAGCAGATAGGTCTGTTATCAGCCGTGCGCCAAGGATTGTAGGCAGCGGGCGCGAAACGGTGTCGTGGAGCAGCAGGCGCAGACACCGCAGGAGGAGCGTATGCATAGGCCTGCTGCCGCGGTGGTCTTCTGACAGCGTCGGCATAGGTGAGAGGCACAGGTGCGGGCGCAGGCGGCACGGTTACTGCACGATCGTAGCTCAACGGGGCGGCAACAGGGTTGGGCTGGATTGGGAAAAGACCGGCCTGGGGAGCCAAGGGTGCCGGTTGCCGAAGACAAGGAAGTGCATCGGCGGCCTCCTGCGTGATGGCGTGCCGGATCTCAGGGCTGAGGACGGGCGGAGACGAGTGTTGGTGAGAAAGGAGCGAGAGTTGCCTGGCGACCTCGTCCCGCACGAAGTCTTTGATGGTAGCGAGTAAGTCATTGTTGATGCCCAGGCCGGAGATGGAGTCGGCAGGTGGGGGAGAGCGACGAGCACAAAGGCGTTTCCGCAACTCGTCGAAACCTTGGCACAGGGTGTACACCGAGGCAACGGTGGTGGGGCTCTTCGCCAACAACATCTGAAAGGCGTCGTCGTCGATGCCTTTCAGGATATGCTTTATCTTGTCAGCCTCGGTCATAGCCGGGTCAACACGCTTACAAAGGTCCACTACATCCTCAATGTAGCTCGTGAAAGTCTCGTTAGTGTGCTGAGCTCGGACACGCAGGCTTTGCTCAGCGCGCAGTTTCCGCACGGCGGGACGACCGAAAACCTCCGCGAGTGTGCTCTTCAGAACGGCCCAGGTGGGAATGTCGGCCTCGTGGTTCCGGAACCACAGGTTCGCAACGTCGCTGAGGTAGAAAATCACATTGGTGAGTTTGACGCGGTCGTCCCAGTTGTTATGGCGGCTCACCCGTTCATACGACTCCAGCCAATCTTCCACATCCTGGTCGCTGTGGCCGCTGAAAACAGCGGGGTCCCGCTGCCGGACGGCACCGGAGCAGATGACTGGCTCCGGCGGAGGGGCTGGCTGTTGACTGGGGGGCTGCTGACCGGCCTTGGTCATCGGGATGGTGCGACTGCGAAGGTCCACGGTGATGGGGAAAGGTGACCGCCGCAACCTCCACCAAATGTAGAGTGGTTTATTGACACGTTGAAGCACCAGCGATAAAGACCCTGGCGCAAGAAGTCCGGGAACCAGCGAGGCGAGGGACCGGCACACAAGCGGCAGTTCTCCAGCACGAGCCTTCTACGGACTTCTTCTTCTTCTTCACCTCGGCGCTAGCGCTTCGTCGTCGTTGGTAGTACTGTATCATCTTCTTCATTCCAGGCCAAATAAACACAATTGTACATCTAACTAGGCGCACAGGCTGTTTTCCAGACTTTTTTCAAAGGCAGTCATCAGCGAGTTGCAGAATTGCTTGACCGCAGCAGATGAAAGGCACATTCACGTGTAGCGCAAGCGTGTCATGAACAGATATAGGCACTATCACGACGGCCAGCACTCATGAGGGTGTTTAACCCTCATTCACGTTGACTTCACACGCCGAGGAGAGGGTGACCCTTCCATTCTGCGCAGGTTTTTCTACTGTCAACTGCGGCGTGCATCAGAAATAACGAAAACAATAACACTATATGATAAAGTGAACTAAATCGAAATTAGCATAATATTCGAAGTATTTGACATCTTGTTTCTTCAGGACTTTTCAAAACGTTCCATTGAAATTAAGTGGTTGCTTTTCAAGAACAAAACGCACGAGTTAGTACTGGCGCACATACTGACTGTTACTCTAACAGACAAACAGTCGTCATCATGGTTCAACACCATGTTGATTCGTCCGGACCAGGACGAATTTTTCTTTAACTACGAAATTTCTGAGAAAGCAGTATAGCTTTCCTTTGTAGCCGTATGGCTGCGCTTGGGTGGATGCCAATGAGCAATTACTCCCTTATTACGAATTTACTCCACCTTGGGGGATTCCCCTAAAGATTTGACCGACACTGAAACGTTTTAATAACAAACAGAAAAGTCTCTTCGTTCAGCTAAACGAACTAACAACCAATGTTCATGGTATTACGCTGCGAAAAAAAATGCATGAATCATTTGCTAAAAAATCGTTTTTTCTATTTATTTATTTATTTATTTATTTATTTATTTATTTATTTATTTATTTATTTATTTATTTATTTATTTATTTATTTATTTATTTATTTATTTATTTATTTATTTATTTATTTATTTATTTATTTATTTATTTATTTATTTATTTATTTATTTCAAGATACCCCTAAAGGCCCTCTTCACGAGGGTATTACATAGGGGTTTCATCTGTACTTCCAACAATGATAAAAACAACCCTTAAATATTTTTGAGTATTATTTGCCCTAAACGCTCGCAACCATTACAATTGTACGTTCACCAAAACAGTCCAGTTCATAACCGTGATTTAGCCGATGAACTTATCCACACACTCAGCTGTGTATTTACGCGAGGTCCAGCTAACGCTAGAGTATATTTTTCTAGTTGCCATCCCTGGTCATGCCTGATATGAGCTTTACTCTTTTCGATAGCGCGAGAATCATTGAGTCAGTAAAGTTGATATCCTCATCAGGTGTCGAGGGCATTAACTTAAAAGTTCTAAACACGCAAAAAGTGCTGTGAGATTGTATGCCTTATTTTCAAGCAATGGGGTTCATCGGGAGCAGTGCCGGAAGACTGGAAAATAGGGTTGTTCCGGATGTGAGAAAAGGTCCTAAATTCTCATGTTCTAGTCATCATCGTAATTTACTAAGAAGCGTTTGTTCAAAGCTAATGGTGCATGCGCTGTACTCTCACATAGTAAAATTCCTAATGACTATAGCATTTTTTCAACCCAATCAAAACTGATTTCGCAAAGGACTCTCATGAGACAACATGACTTCTTGACTGGATTGAAATATACCTGTAGACGCCCTCTTTTTGGAGTTTGAAAGGCTTTTGACAAAACTCCTCAAAACCACTTCTTCTTAAACATTCACTATTACACATTAACCCTATTGTATTTGACTGGGTATGCAATTTTTTTTCCAACCGAAAGCAATTTGTGAACACTAACAAACACTAATCCGCTTGCTATCCAGTACTATGCTGTGTTCCCCAACACACTGTACATACACCCTTGCTCTTTCTCATCTGCATTAATGAGCTGCCTAATAATATTGTTTCCCACTTCCACCTTTTTGCAGGTGGTTGAGTCAACTACCGCCCATTCATAACAGTTCTGACTTTTGCATACTTCAAAACGACCTTAAATGTGTGGAAACCTGGTGCGACAAACGGTTAATGCCCTCAAACATTAATAAAACGTCATCACTCTCTTTTCATCAACGCCAGCACTATCAACCCTCCAGGTATGCTATCTGCGGCTCCAAAATTTCATCTGTCCTGTCATATAAATATTTTGGCCTCACCTTTCTAACAGCCACCGCGGTAGCTCATTGTTTATGGTGCTCGGCTGCTGACTCGAATAATGCGGGTTCGATCCCGGCCGCGGTGGTAGCATTTCGATGGAGGCGAAATTCTAGCGGCCCGTGTACTGTGAGATGTCAGTGCAAGTTAAAAAACCCCAGGTAGTCGAAATTATTCGGAGCCCAGCATCCCTCACAGCCTGAGTCACTTTGGAATGTTAAAACCTCAGAAACCAAACCCGACCATACTACGAACATTTGTAACGAAGACAACTGCACTCTTGGTTACTTCCATCGATGCTTGCGCCTCGCCCCTGCCTGGGTGAAAACGTTAACCTAGCTCACATTTGTTCGACCTAAGCTAGAATACCTATGCTCAGTCTGGGGCCCTCATCAATCTAACCTTTGCAACATCCTTGAATCAGTTCGAAATCATGCGGCAATATTTATTTTTTTCAGCCTACTGTTATCATTTCATCATACATGCTCTTAAATCACTGGCTCACCTCAGTAATCTCGAATTGAGACGATGCATCTTTAGGCTTTGCCTTATTCACGAATTTTATCATTCAGCACTTGATGTTTAAGTCATCTTGTCAGCTCATCGCTTATCAAGCCGCGTTAGCCATCCTAAAGCCGTCTACCCTCCTACAGCACAGACTGCAGCTCAACAGCTCATCGCTCGTTCTTTGTGAAAACTTCTCGGGACTGGAAACGTCTGCGAATGGACTTTGAGCGCGACTCCAGTCCATCTCAATTCATGCATGACCGCCATCGAATCATAATTCAAATGAACAGTCAGCCCATCCCTCATGTAATACGCCATTTCTAGGGCACTGGAGGTACTGATGATAAATATATTTAAAAAAAATATGTGGATGTGTTCTGAGTAGGGGGTAACATCCCAAAGATGCGGATGTGCTATGACAGACATCGTAGAGGGGGCTGAGATATATTTCGGTCACTCGAGGTTGTTTCATCTGCGCTTACATCGCACAGTGCATGAGTGTTTTGTTTAAGCGGTCCGCATTTCATCCCATGACCTTGGGTGAGCAAGCGGATTGCAATCGCCACTAGGCCAGCCTGGCGCGTAACAGCTGAAATTGTTTTCTTTATGCCTTGGCGGAACGGTACCTGTGAGCGCCGCAGTTTTCCTATATCGTTAAAGGGAGTGTTAAGTAAAGTAACTAACTAAACTAAACACTAAACATTCAGCTAACTAAACATTCACTACTAAACGTTCACTAACTAAACATTCAGAGCATTTCGGCGACAACATTCTGCTTACTAAAGTTAACTGGCACCACCATGACGGAAGAGGGACTATTATCTTTAAAAGATCACGCATCGGAGAAGAATTTGGTCAAAGAGCAACATGGGAGGCGATGCTCTTAAGGAAATTCCGAAGTTGAAATATGTGAGTGGTAGAGAATACAAACAAAGATGCTTGCAAACAAGAAACTGCATGCCCCTATGGCTAGGCGTTAGTAAAGCACTGTAAAATAATAACTCCAGCTACCGAGGTTAAAATGCATTTGAGCAAATATGGCCTTATGTGACTTGAGACCCATAATACGTCCTTCTAATCAGTGCCATGAAGCCATTTGCGCGCTTCGAGTGTCACTTTTCCTTGTGGTCTGTTATAAATTTAATAAAAGCACATAAAAGTTTCTTTTTTTCTTTTCTGTGCCTGTTCAACAAGTGTTCTTTACTATTTCTTGAACTATTCCTAATTAAGAACTGAAATCAGTACGGTTGTCCCATCATAATGTGATTTATAGGCCATATTGAGGACGCCTGGCATTACTATAAAAAGTGACAGTCGTACGGGACATTGTTCCCGTTTTTTACATCTAGGTTGAAAAATATGCAAGCAAAACGCAGTGAAAATATAAAAACAAGCGTTTCTTTCTTAACATGATTATGCAGAAGGATTGAAACAAGCAAAGAAAGGATTATACGCGTTCAAAAATTATTATAGGAAGGCCTGAGGCGTTCCAGAATATTTTTCATCTGTTTATAAAGCGGACTGATTAGGTCTGCTTCAAAGAAACAGACGCGCACAATGATATTTTTAACATACTAACGCCACTTTCCTCTGGCTTTATTATTTTGCGACAATTGGACAGTCTACTTACTACGAACTTGTGATAGAGCGAACGCAATGCGCGGCACCGTCAGGTTCTTTATAAGTGAGCCCTACTCTATAGGTTGAGAAGCATACGACCGAAAACACTACAGTGCGGCAGACCAATTTGTAATATGTACGAAATTGCATTTCAAAATATCCGATGCAAAATATTGTGATAGTGAGCAGATGCAGTCGTGCCCCGTTAATACAACTCTCTTTTATGTGGACGACACATGAACCATTTTTCTGGACCCAAATCAGTTCCAATGCATATACGGCTCAGTAATATCGAAGCTCACGGTTGCGGCAAGGGACAGGATGAAAATGCAAGGTGTCCATTGGGGCGCATGTATTTTTGGCGCGGTAATATTTACAGCGGCGAGGACTACGTCTATCCCAGTCTGATGTTTCTTCTCCTGGGTTTTAAGTGCAAGATACCAGACAAGGGCACAATGTGGTGAGGCCTCTACCCGCATGACTAGTGTATCGCGTGTTCTCGCCAAAGAGAGCGAGAAAATTCAACTGACTCAGTATCGGCCTTTTTTGGTTTTATTTTCTGGTTTCATGCTTTATTGGGCATATTTGCTGGTTTCATGCTTTATTGGGCAAAGAGGCCTCGTTGGCACGCCTTTCCATTTATCGTGTTGCACGAATGGCTCCGGAAAAAAAAAAACTTTCTCTCGAGTAGCGAAGTTTATGCTCCGCTTAAAGTGATGTTTATCCACTGTAAGCCGGCTGGGTAGGAAGGGTGTCATTGCGCCATGCCTTGTACGTACACCGCTCGGGGCTTCAAACTTCCCTACGCGTTCTAAGATAATAGAGGTCGGAACTATGCACCTCCAGTTTCAAAACATTGTAATATCCACTCCACTGCGCACTGCTATGCACTAAGCACACCTTGATCAGTAAGTGTTGTATCGAATTTTTTGTTGTTCCTTCACGACTCGCTATCTGTTCGACTTGCTTCACGGACAGTTTTGCTCGGCAACCGAAGTGTCTATATTAACTAGGCGCGATTGCATATGATTTCATATGGCTAAGGGCATGACCACGTATACCATAATGTTCGTGTTTAATAAAGGGGTTTTATGATTAGGTGTACCTAATTTCTTAGTGAAATATATAAAAATGATTAGTATAAACCTCAAGGGTTCGATATGAATTTAGATATGATCTTTGTACGTTCATGACGGATATTAAGAAAAGCTTCGCTTGGGAGGAGAGAAGGAGAAAACGCTTATAACAGACAGGTGCTTAGCGCCACTTATTTTAATTGTTAAAGAAGGCATGCTTTTTGCCCTCTAAGGCGCTTAGGAAATGACAAGAATTTTAGTCAACCCGACAAAGCTTGAACATACAATAGTTTTTTTGGGTAAAAATGACAAATTGTTGTTCGCCAGGGCATGGATTTTTAATGGTTTTGCATAGACAACCATTGTATGTCCATATTAAGTCAGGCTTACAAAAATATTCCTTTTGCCCCCTTTCCTGCGTATAAAATTGCAATCCAGGATATAAATCTAAAGTGCAAAGGTTGCAAAAGGATCAACCGAGAAGGCTAGCTGTCACCAGCTGTTGCTGCCTGCTGGCTTCTATCTGTGTCACCCACAGCCCACGCGAACTCGCTCGCCAAAGTGACATTTTTTCGTCCTTCAGGCTTCCCTCTATGGAGGGCGCTCGTTGTATTTTATGCAGGAGTTATAAGTCTTAGAATGTGAACTCACGGTCTATCCCGTCGTCCAGAGCAGGTGAAGCAACAAATGTGTTTCAGAAAAGGCCCAGCATAATCTAAGATGGGACTTAAATATATCGTTGCTACGATCGCCTCAGGAATACTCCGCCAACAGTAATTTTTCTATGTTCAGCTTTTCATTGCTAGTGTGAGCACGCTCGGCTGCCTCCACCGCTTGGTATGGCAAGCTGTGGCACCAGCGTCGACATCCAAGAAAAGATGGTGGCGTCAGCACGCGCAACAGCTCGAAATCGCGGCTGAGTGCAGAACGGTGTAGAAAAATTTCCCAAGACAACATAAGACGATACAATAATTCTCTGAGAAATCTGATCTTCTCTCACTTGACCAAAAAGAGAAAATTTCGTGTGGATGTGGCTTCTAGCCAATAACATCAATATATGAATACCACAAACCTCCTAGGCAATATAAAAAATACGTGCATAATGGTTGTCTCTGCACCTGGGAATAGTATGAATACCCGAAAGTCTGTTTTGAGTGCAATGGAGAACACCGGTTCTGGGCGAGTCCTTTCATGCATCCACAACGTCCGACGCAGTGACTGAGCGGCTATGGCCCGAGGACGAGGCCCTCGGGTTCGATTCCGAGGACGGGCCTCGGGTTCGATTCAAAATCGACGGTCGCATTTCTAAGGAGGGTGAAGTTTAAACAGATTTGTTTACTGGAATATCGGTGCCCGCCGAAGAATCCAGATGGTCAAATTTAGCAAGCGTGCTATACTATGGAAGCCTAAGGTCGCCTCTACGGATGTAGCTTCTACGGCTGAGACAAAATAGCTAGCTATATAGGTGCCATTAAGATGTTCTGATTCATTTTTTACGGCGTGCCTCAAATAGACTTATTACAGTGGGTGGCTTTGTGATGTGTACTTTCCTCACCGATTTGAATTTATTTGGTACAAATGAGTTATTACAAATTAAATTTAGTGCAATCGAGTGCAAATTAGATTTAGTACAAATCAGCTCCAATAATGAGCGGGGTGTGATTATCACTCATGCGAAAAGTTGCAGTGCTTAATACTATTCACAAATATGCAGGTGCCGCCTGCCAAGTGCGCGATTGCTCCCCCTACTCAGTCCTCCCACTATGCAATGTATCGCGCGGTCATGCAATAAAAAGGCGGCCTCTTCTATGCATCCCTGGCTGCGTGATTGACTGTCGCCTCTACCACATGACAACGTCTTGATGTTACATAATTTATATATAGAAAAAAATAATACGAAGTGCGAGAAGGAAAGGTAAGCTCGAGGTCTCGTGTTTTCTTCAAAGTTCCTTCTTACTCCTCTAAAGATGAGAAACGAAACATTTACTGAAGCGGTGTGGCCAACAAACGTTCTGCACACGCGCGTGTTCCGGGAAGTACAGGGAAACAAATGGCAGTACCTGCAAGAAAATGGTAGAACACGCCTGGCGCTCTTTATTGTAATGCTTATACCGTGCCTTGGCAGAGTTCTTCACCGAGTTTGTCGTTCTTAATATATCTACAACGCCCCAGAGCTGTTCCAAAAATTTTCTGCACCTTTAGCTCTTTCTGCACTTGTTTCGAGCATCCTCAGCTCGATAAAGATAAGGAGGGCAACCGATTTTTATATTTCGTGATTTTGGATTCTATATTTTGTAATATAAATGTATGAAAACGAGAACAAGTCCTCGAACTGCTGTGACCTCGTTATTGCAATGCCAAGTGTCCTCAATAAGGGCTATAAAACGGCAGCCGCTACAAGAAATTCATGTATCTTGCAAGCCATTTCCCCTGCAAACCACATTAGGTAAGTGCGGTGCATTGCTGGTTGAACTGGTTAGAATACGTTGGTTGGGCTTCGTTAGAGTTCCGAGTTATGGTGAAAGGACAAGGACGGAGAGCAAGAATTGACACGCAGGGCTAACTTCCAACAACTTTATCTGGAAAAGCCACCGCTATTTACACATATTACATTTCCACGACACCAAATGTCATGCGCGTGATCAGTTGAAAAGGAGGTCATCAAAATATTTTGTTGACAAATTGAATAAAGGAGTGCTCACGCAAACACTTCGTAGTCTTGCTATCTTTTCCGCCTTGATGATGTCTCGTGTGCGCTTGTCTTTACTCTTCCTGAATAAGAAACACGTATTAAAGAGTGGCCTACAACCTTAAATAGTGTTGCAATGTTTTCAAGCGGCCCATCTTGTTCATTCTTATATGTTACATTATGAATATGCTCTCGAAGAAGTCATTAACACAACGACATTTTTGGCACACATAGTGTTGTCCGCACGAGAGTGGAATTTCATACACGGCACCTTGTCTTCATTCAATAAACCAAACTTGATGCTTCTTTTTGCATTCATTAGGCACCACGTTACGGCCAGACGTATTTAACACGCACAGCGTGTTTTAATGCAGCTAGAAATTTAGATAGATTGATGACTTCCCAATTTTTATTGACAGTGGCCAGTATTCTTTTGAATGCAGTGCTTTTAATACACTTGCCGTGCTCAAACAAAGCTTTAAGCCGCTTGTTTTAAAATTCTAACTAACTTCTAACAACAGGCTCCGATTTCTGGTCATTATCTTCATCTTTCGGCTTGGTCCAACCTCTTGGTCCTATGAACCACGCAATAGTAAGCATTGTTACCCTTCAATTGAGCTCATTTCAAAGTAGGGAAGGGAGAAATTGCAAATCTTTTTGGTTTCATAACGCCCTCAACAATCCTGTTGACATTTTAATTATAAACGTCTTTATTGCAGAAATATTGTTAAAAAATTTAACCCCCCGATAAAGCATGTGCCCGTCCGTCCTCTCAAAAATAGAAATCACTTGCAGTGATTCCTTATACGCAGAGTATCTCTCATAACCTCAGTTAGCAGCCGCGGTGCCTCAGCGGTTATGGCTCTCGGCTGCTGACCCGAAAGACGCGGGTTCGATCCAGGCCGCGGCAGTCTAATTTTGATGGGGGCGAAATTCTGGAGGCCCGTGTACAGTGCGATGTCAGTCCACGTTAAAAGAACCCCAGTTGGTCGAAATTTCCTGAGCCCTTCACTATGGCGTCCCTCAGCCTGAGTCGTTAAACCCCCATAAACCATAATCTGGAGTAAACCGCAAAACGGACAGAGTTACAGATTATTTCCTCAGTCCCTTAAAAAGCTGTGCAAGTTAAGTAGACCTGACCGTAATGTGCCTAATGAATGCAAAAAGAAGCATCAAGTTCCGTTTATTGAATGGAAACTAGATGTTGGGCATGAAATTCCACTCTCGTGCGAACAACACTACGCGGGTCAAACCAGTCGTTGGCTTGACGGCCGCCTTCGGGAGCGTAATTCCAAAATAAAAAAATAAGAATGAACGTGATGGACAGCTTGCCAAACATAGCAACACCTGTAAAAGCTGTAAGCCACACCTTAAGAAGCGTTTCTTTAGCCGGGAAGGGACAAGCGTACACGACTAATCATCGAAGTGGAAAAGATAAGCAGATTAGTGAGTGCTTGCGTGAGTATGTCTTGTGCCAACTTGTCAAAAATTCTAAAGAAGATTGCAATTCTCCCTAATCCGAAATTTGAGCGCAGATCTCTCGGTGCCTCAGGCTCTCTAAAGGCGCATTTGTTTTGCTTTGCTCGGTCGGTGGTACGTCTGGCGACGAGGTGAGGTGAGGTGCTACTTACCTCAATCTGCTAATGATCTGGGTAATGTCACATCCCCGTTGTCTCTACAATATCCCACTTTAGGTGGTGGATAATAAAAACGAATTAAAATGGATGTAATCGGATTCTTTTTTATACCTTCCCAGGTCATCATAAATTAAGATATTAAATAGCCCCGATATTCCATACGTTTTAACTAGTTGTGGGTGAAACATTAGGCTGTACAGCACGGGAGGAACAAAGAGCTCCCGTGCCCATTTTTATTGGTACTGCGATATCTAAACCTTACCGCTGAATTGTGCAATGCAAAGCCATTTCCAGGCGATAGAACTTTACAGCAGCTAATATGTGTTCCACCTCTGTGTTTCTTCTTTTTTGCGGTTCGCGCCATTGGGCGACTCGGAAATCAAGAGCGGGTGTTTTTATTCCTGCAGCACTCCCGTCTCAGAAAAACCGCGTGGTTTACAAGATTTACGGCACTTCGTCGCTGTGCTGGCACGCAGCTACGCTGCTATTCAAGACGTGCTACGACGACTGCAATGACAACTGCGGATCCTGCGACAAAGGCAGGAAGGACGATGGGATATCCCAATGCAAACCTCGGAAGGAGCTGGGCTGCCCCCAGATGCAGTTCGCCCGCTACCCGCAAGCCGCGCCGTTCCCTCAGTGCCCCGTCTATCGCTCTTGTACTTGAAAGTACAGCAGCGCCTTTCTGAGCTGCATGCAATCCCATTTTACGAAATAAAGCATGGCAGGGAGAATCACCTATTCGGATAAAAATGTTTAAAAGCCCTTTCCTAGTGATTTGAAGAATTTATGTGCGACAACTGGGCGGAGGGTGCTTTCGTGTGGCGCGCCTGCTCCGCATGAGTAATGACGCTACGTGTCCGTTGAAGCTTGGCGGCTTTCGCCCTCAGCCTGTCTTTCTGGGACAGATGACACACCATCGTGAGGTGGCGTACCTTTCGTTCAAACAATAAACGAAGGCTCGCCCGCGGATACCCCCGGCGCACACTTTATTTCGTGTTTCCATCTATATCTCAGGATTTTTTACTTGCCGTTTGGAAGAGACTGACAAGTGAGTCTACATTTTTGTTTTTCATTGTGATGCACATGGGTTAAATAATTTCGTTTTTCAGATTTAATAGTTCAAGGTAAAAAAGTTTGTGTGCATACATGTATTTTCATTTTTTTTGTTATAAATGCAGGAATGTATTTAACGGCTACATTTGTGTCTCTCTTTGTCCACAAAATTTGTCCGTTGGATTTACTTCTATCAATACATGAAGAATATTCATCCGGCTGAATTGGCTCTGAGCAATCAGGTAGGCCGAACTAAAACTCGAGGGCTTTTTCTTCGGTGAGCCTGCTCGGCCGTAGAAATGAGCTATTATTTACTCACACAGCGCGCGAAGATAAGGAAACGCCTGATGGGCACACTGAGCGTGCTGACGGACGCTTGGGCCAGGTGGTTGGACCCAGTAAATGGAAACAGCGCGAGAATGAACGCAGAAGACTGCAGGGCACAAAGATAGTGATACATATAAAATTATAACATTTTTAAGGAGCTTGCGACAAGAAAATGTGGGGCTAGACAGCCGGTGTTTCTGTCCGTTGTCCCTGGAATGTGCCACTCTAAGCGATGGGCCATAAATATGGAATAAAAAATACTTTGTGAAGCTCTCGGATATTTTTCCAGGTCCTCAGCATCTGAGATATCGAATAGTCTCATTATATTAGTGGTTACGACTATATGCTCGTGAAATATACGGTTATACAGCACGGGACAAACACCAGGCGTGCCTACCCACACATACTCGCATCCTGCCTCTTCCTTGCGGTATAACCCTTACCGATGAATAGTCGATTGCAATACACCTGGAACTCGGCGCACCTTGACACTGGGTAACATGTGTTGAAAGTTCTGTTTGTTTCTTCGGGCTGTCCTACTGGTGGGCTCGCAAATTAAGACCGCGTGTTTTTACTCCTGCAGCCATCACGTCTCAGAAAAACCGCATGCTGTACCAAATTTACGACACTTCGACGATGTGCCTAAACGCAGCTTCGGTGCTCTGTAAGACTCGCTACGATGACGATGACTTCCACTCCTGTGCCAGAGGTTGCAAGGACGAGGGGATATCACGAGCAAGATTCGCAAAGAGCTGGACTGCTCCCAGAGGCAGTTCAGCCGCTTCCCGCGAGCCGAGACGTTCCGTCTGTGCGCCGTGTATCGCTGCTGCCCTTGAAAGCGCAGCTGTGCCTTTTTGAGCTGTCTGAAACTTTAGATCCCAAAATAATAAAGGGTAGGGTGGTTCAGCTATACTTATGACTATAAAACTTTAGCCCCACATAAAAGTGTCGTCAAAAGCACTTCATGGGAAAGTTGCAAACTTGATATGCAGCAGCAAGACGGACGGCACCTTCCCGCGAAGCACCAGCAGTGAATGAGTAGGTATGCTGCATGTTTATTAAGCGTGGATGCCGTTGGCCACCGCCCAGCTTTCGAGGAAAGGCACCATACTATTGTGAAGCGACCACCTCCAGTTGAGACCATAACCAAATGCTTGAGACAAACTCGTATGCTCTTCGGATCACGTGTTATTTTTCATACCTGTGCTCAACAAGTGTGAATCAAAAGAGGCTGACAAGTGAGGCCATATATCCTGTTTTTCGCTGAGGCGTGCCTAGATCAACAAACTTGCTTTCAGATTTCATATTTCAAGATAAAAATTCGGTGTCTCTGAGCAGGTTTTAATAGCTATAATGTACCGTGACCTAAAAAACCAAAGCGTATTTTGAAATCAAGCGAATGTTGTGATAGTTATGCAAAGAATACTAAGACGGCTCCATCACAGCTCAGTACTACAACACTACGACAGACAGGACGTCGCCACACAAAACACCTTGTAAGTGGAAAAACCCAAGGGCATGTATAAGGACTTCGTAGCTTTAAGTGAACTGCACCATACCAATCCTCCTGGAGAAAAAAGAACAGTTCTAATGTTGGTTCCGTTCTCGAACGCTGCTCTTGCCTGATCGTCGCCTTTGTCCCTGCCTTCAGTCTTCTTCCTGCGCCGTCTTCTGATGGCCGCAGAATCCTGTCGACTGCGCTAGTAAATTTCAGGTTCTTCTCCTTTCCTTGCACCAGGGGTGCCTCGCCCGAGACGGTTGGTTTAACTCGAAGACTGAAGCTTGATCTTCGCACCAGGGGTGCCCCGTCAGAGGCGGTCTTGTGATCAGTTGACACGCAGGGGTAAGGCGAATACTTGAAAATTTATATACAGCTATTTACATTGCATATACAAGTTTAGGCACTCGAGACATATTAAGCGGCAAAAAGGACAACCAACAAAAAGGCGGAACTGGCTAACACTAGGGGAGGCCCCTACTCGGCGTAGCCTACGATGCATACCATCTCACCTTAGCCCAGAACCCCAGCTTCCGTAGGGCAAAACGCCCTTTCCATTGCAAACTAAAAGTAAAAACAAACACAAATACAAATTCGTGCCAGCACGTGCGCGAATCGGTACCGCGGGGAGGGGGGACACCCGTAGTTCCCGGCGCGTTCGCGAGCGGCCGCGTTCCAAGAAAGGAGACGCTTCGCTTTGAGGGCCCCCAGCCGCGTTCCGATGACCCCGCGTACACTACCGATCCCTTACAGGTTGTTCATCTAACAGACGTGTATGCCTTGGCTGAGTACCAACCGGAGTGGCACTCACTATTAGTGATGTGCTCTGCATTGCCCCTTTTCTAGCGCATGGTCTTTTCAATATGTATTGTTTAACGCTGTTTTCATAATGGCTTGTATATAGTTCATGTACACAGAACATTACATCACTGTAATAAATACGATATTGAAGAAAAAAAAAAGCGTCGTGGCTGAGTGGTACGAAGCGCGCGCCTGTGTGTTCATTTTACAAAGGGCCTGGGTTCGACTCCCGGCTTGGCTCGTTTTTTTATTTCTTTTTTATTTTTCTTATAATTAACATTAGGTAGAAAGTCGAATGATGATGGATGATTAGGTAGAAGAGGAAAGGCAGGGAGATTAACCCGAATAATAATCGGTTTGCTACCCTACACGGGGGGAAGGGGGGGTGAGGGGATAAACAAATGAAAGAGAAAGGGGAGTAACAGAAAATTGGAGACACTCTAAAAAGTCAGCGTTCGGTGAAGTCACAACCTATCGTGCAGGCCAGAAGTCCGAAAGAAGCTTAGCAGTGCCTTGGAGGCTTTCACAGAAAGTCGAAACTGTCAAACTCTAATGCCTACTTTGAAAAACACTGCGCTATTTACTTGCGCTGCTTACTTGTGTCGAAGGGAAAAAGCAGTGTAGTGTATTGGCGACGGACGTGATTGCGAAGTGCTGTTCTCGGGCGATCAGTCACTCTTTTACATGCGGCACGCAATGAATCATAAATTGTGTGGTGATAGAATTCAGTGCGGAGTCGATTATTCCGAGCAGCCTCGGCTAGCGGCAACCCGGCATTGATCGGCGTACTCAGCGGCTCTAAAGTGAGCGGCGTCTGATTCGGGAAGTCTCCACTTTTGAGCTGTTGTCACAAGGAAAATTCTTTGATGTGCTTCCGTTCGTAGTAATGTTTTGTATTAGATGTCGGATTCGGTGTGTTATGGGTGTGAGCTAGTGCGGTGAGATGGGGATAGTTGAAAGCTGTGTATTTGGGCCGTGAGCAGAGATTCCGCTGCGCAGGTCATCGAACGCAACAAGTGGTGTCGTATATTAGCGCACTTGCCGCTGCAGTTGGCATTGTTATCGTAAGAAGCTGACGACGAGGTTCCGTGGTGTCTGAATAGGGCGCACAAAGAGGTTCGTCATCGTCCTCTCGCGGTAACAATATAAACGAGTAAAAATTCGGGCTTCTTACGCACCAATGAGATGTAAGCGCAGTGTGAGTGAACATTGTGGCTGGCATTTTATTGTTGACATCCGCTCTGATGTTTTTAATCTTTGTAAATATCATCTTTGTAACTAAAGTTGTCCATTTGCTCGATCGTATTCTACTATCGTTGTTTTTCACTGCTGCCACAACTCACAAGAGTGTTGAAACTTGTGCTGTAGGTTAAGGAATGATATATATAACATTTGCTACGCTTATCATGTGAGTGGCATACAGCGGTTGTACGGTCGGTGATTTTTAAACAAAAAAGAACAGCGCACCAGGTCTCGGAGGAAGGAAATGCTTCAGGTGAACCACTCAAGCAGACGACATGACCGGCCGGCCTGCGCGGCCGGCCTAGCTGCGAAAACCTGATACAGGAGGGACCGGTAAAAAACCCCCAGAACCAAGGCACTCTGTTTTGTAGAAAATAAAAGAAAAAGCAATCTTTTTGCAAAATAAAACACTGTTATCATTATACCACAATATCAACCAACATTTACTTTAATTCTGAGTTCATTACGATTTTTACTTTTGACGCACTACATTACGATGCGGACGAGGAGCGCGAACAGGCGCCGCAGCCTTGGCTGCGTTGACTGCTATGTATGAAACGGAGTATAAGTTAAATGAAGGTAATAATCAACAGCTTGTATTTGCAATTTGTGAGATTTTGGCTCTACTTTTGTAACCTACATGTAAAAAACGAGATCAGGGCCTCGTGCGACTGTGAACTACTTACTGCAAAGCCAAGTGTCCTCAATATGGGCTATAAAGCGGTCCCCGCACCCCGCACTTCTCTAAGCCTACCAGTATTGTGACTTGCTAACCACATTAGGCAAGTGCTGGGCAGCGCTTTGTTAAACAAGGTTGTATATTCTAGTTGTGCTTGTACGGAGTGTGAGTTAAATGCCTCAGTGACGGCGCTATAATGAAAGGGCAGTTATTGGCTGAACTGCGTTAATTATTTTTCTGCAGTATCTTTAAAGCAAACTTAAACTGAAATTGTCCCACCTCGGCAGATCTAGCTTCTTTTCCGAAAAAACGCAACACGGCTACTAAAACGAAGAACCAGGGATAAGGAAGACTCGTACGTGACGCCGTTTCTTCTTAACCGTGAATTGCTCAGGATGAACTGGTGGGCTAGTAGGTTACGCATAGCAAATGATTCACGCTTTGTGGTGTATTTTATGTCTATCTACGCCTCTTTCTTGTGTGCCAGGAATGATTTGCCATGAATTTTAAATAAAACTGCATTTTGCTAAGGCAGTGAAAACACAAAGTCGCTTTTTCAGGCGCATTGACTCGTAAATCTTTGGTTATGAATGAGTTAACGGCAGTTTATATTATTCATTGACGAGCATGCCTCTGATCAGGTTACCACCAGCAGAACGAGGCGAATGCCCGTAGATCAGTGATGAGAGAGCTTTTTCCTCTTTCACTTACTCTCCGCGCACCGGAATGCCCAATAGATATAACAAATAAGTGTGCTACATAAAGATAACAAAAGCTACGAATGGTAGCGCTGGTCCCATTTGTTTTTCGTGCATGAAATCTCTGTATATGCAAGCAACATGTGTAATTTCAGACCTGCCATCTCTGCGATGACTGTAAAGAAGTTAGCGCAGCTCTCGTTGTTTTGCGCCGTCTTCGCCGTCCTCGTATTCTCGGCAGCGGAAGCAAGTTACACCAGAGCGTTTTATGAGGTGAGTATCGCTTTGATTTTAAAGTTTATTCAGTCCTATAGCATACAGGTTTCTAAATGACTGGTTACTATAGCTTTCTATTGGTTCTGTAGCGTGAACAGTTGCTGAAGAGGCGCAGAAAAGAAATAAAGCACTTTTGAGTGCTTTTCAGGCACCTTTAACTGCCGCTCCAAGCAAAAGTATGTTGCCTCAAATATCTGAATGCATTGGTGGAACGGATATATACAAAATGGGATATTGCGGTTCTTTAGTTGCATAAGGTTATATTGTATAAAAGGCATACTAACGTTGTGTACGTTTCTTTACTTCATTTTTTTTTTGTGCGTTGCTATTACCTGCGTCTGCAGGCGTGCAGTCTTACGTTTGACAGCATATCTGTCTCGAATGGAGCGTTTATGCTCAGTCTTCACCGCTCACTTATTCTGGCTTATTCTGCAATCCTTGCAGTGTGCTAAAGAGCATTGCCTTCCGTTAGTACTATTTCCATTCAACTGTTAGCGGATTGCATTGAAGCCAAAAATGATTTCCTTCTTTTTCGAGGTTATGCCAGTAGGCTGTCGTCAGCGGTGTATTGTCGAGTAAAGACTTTCAATTTTTAAAATATTTTTTTGCTGACAAAGTGTGCAATGTTCCTGTAAAGCTGCACGGCCCTCACAGCTATCTCACCGCTAGGAGAAAAAAGCAGATCTTTCGACATTATCCCATAGTAACGAAATAGTTGGTGCTGATATGTTGAAAAGCAGAATTTTCGACTGTGGCCTGCTGTGGCGGTCGAGTGGCCATGGCGTTCGGCCAGCTAACCAAAGGCCGTGGCATCAAATCCAGATACCGGAATCCAAAAGCCCTCACGCGATGTGTGATGTCAGTGCCCATTAAAAAATTTGAAATTGGTCGAAGTTAATTTCAACTTGTAATAAAAACAGTGCAAGGACGCAGGACGAGAACGGAGAGTAGACACACACGGCGCTGAACTTGCAACTACGTTTATTGGAAACACACGCTGCTTTTCAAGGCAGGGCGTCAAGAAAGCGCGCGCATGCGCGCTTTCTTGACGCCCTGCCTTGAAAAGCAGCGTGTGTTTCCAATAAACGTAGTTGCAAGTTCAGCGCCGTGTGTGTCTACTCTCCGTTCTCGTCCTGCGTCCTTGCGCTGTTTTTATTACAAGATGCTTAACCAACTCGCCCAAACTGCCATTTTACTACAGTTAATTTCAAGCCCTCCACTATGATGAGAGGTATCTGAAAGCTAATCTGGACCTTTGGTACGTTAAAACCGACTCACCACATACGCACTGAATTCTTGGGGTGTGGAGGAAGATTTTTTTTTTTAAGTAGAGACTTTGGTTTCAGAACAATCACACTGTAAAACTGCTGAGAAGATGCAGTAAGACATATCTTGCGTACGGGACTAGGTTCCGCTTGAACCATAATGGAAAATTTTCACTGTCTTCCGAGTTTCAGCCTTCTGAACAACTGTCAATGATATACAGGTTACAGACGAATTGTGACTTCGCGGGATTCCAAAGTGATTACGATAGTCCACTCAAACAGGCGCTTTTGCTTTTCGAGCGCTATAAGAAAGCAATGTATCAGTCAGGCACAAATTTGCTGCATAAAATGGCAGCCCTAGCATTCGGGGAAGCTGCGATTCCCTGAGAAATTTATTTAGCTCAACACCTAGCTACCAGGAAACGCTTTTAAAGAAGCTCGTTGTTAGAAAGCTTCGCAAAATTGCGCACTATTGATTTAAAGTTTTCGATGAAGCTCAGCAGGCCTGGCACCGACTATCGAGTTTCGCAAAATGACTAAACATTTAACCATATTCAACCGAATTAATAGCTATTGTTGGCTCCTCGTTGCTCTGAAATGAACGGAGAAGGTTCTTTCACTTCACGTTTTTTTCTTCTGCTGCTAATGCAGTGCTACAGAACACATACTTATTGAATGGCTTATGGGCCGCGTTTCTTGCGCTATTGTTTCGTGTTCGACGAAATTATTGAGATCGCCGCCATTCATCAGAGCGGAGTAATCGCCAAATATTTCTATTTACCGAACATATCCCGCCTTCTCCTCAGATTACTCCACTCCCACTCAAGGTGTACGCATTATTTAAGTAATCGCACTCGCCCGCTGCAGCGGACGCAGAGGCAACCGTTGATGACGTACCTATGCTACCGGTCGGGAGTAACAGTTGAACCGGAGGACGGCGTGAACTTGGCCGCCCTATGGGACGGCACTAAGCCCAAGAACGACAAGATCAGCGGCCCGAATTGGCTTGAAACACGTGGGAAGCCTGACAGCTATGTGATGTGAGTACACGCTTGGAGTCTAACGCTGCGCTAATGTTCGCTGTGAACATGGTAAATTGCAGCAGGAATAAATTATTGTAGAAATAAAGGGCTGTGGCTACGTATTCGCATTAGCATCGTTGCTATGAGCACCGTAAGTGTATAGAAAAATTCTGAAAGCCTTCAAGCCCAGTGGTGTGAGAACTGGGGAATGTGTGTTAATTTACAAAAATATGTACATATGTGTTTCACTAAAAAGAAGGTTCCAGATAATTTCACTTATAACATGAATAATAGCAGACTGCATTCAGTGTTAGAATTTAAATATCTTGGTGTATATTTAACCAGTTCAATGTCTTGCATCGTCTTCTTGCAATCTCTTCTTGACATTCAAAAGCTAGAAAGAGTTCAGAATTTGGCCGTTCGTTTTTTTTTCAATAACTATAGGCGATATTTTAGTGTAAAGAGCGCGAAAAAAACTTTGGGTTGGGACACACTTCAAAAACGTTGAAAATCATTTCTTAATATATTTCATTCAACAACTGGAATAGATTGAACCAAATATATAGTCAACCCTGGTTATGTGTCTTTACAGAGAGATCATTCACTTAAATTGAAGGAATACAGGTGCCGGACTGACTTTTTCAAATGTCTTTTTTTCCCAAAACGATTTCGGAATGGAACAAGCTGCCTGAGGATGTAGTGTCCATATCATCAAATGTTTCTATTTCTTCCATGCTGTGACATTTTTTATGTATAATAATTTCGTGTTCTTTCTTTCTTAATGTTACCTTTCCCTCTCAACCCCCCCCCCCCCCCCCCCCCTGTAATGCCAGGCAATGGCGCGGTGGGTATGATGATAAATAAAGAAATAACTAACTTTATTACGACCAGTGTTTCTTCAAGGCCCACAGTTATTTCAAGTCAGAAAAGGGTAGGGAGCTTCCGTTAGGGTCGTCTTCAGCAATGCAAGCAGCACGAGAACAGAGCACAGAAAAACACACAGGCAACCAAGCGCTCAACTTGAGCTTTGATTCAAAATCTCCAAAAAATAGAATATATACCCGCTGAAAAGAAACGTCCACCATAGTTACCAAAAATATGAACACATGGCTTGGTGATTCGTGTGGTGATTTTCGAAATTGAAGTGGAAGTTCTGCACTTCTTTGACTTCGTGTCTTTCTGTGCTCTGTTTACATACTTCTACGCGCTGCTGAAAAGGATGCAATACCAATCAGCCCAGAAGCTTGTGCTAGCCTTTGTTTGTAGTAGCCCGTATGCGGTAGCACGTATTCGGTGATGTGAAATCGAGAGTGCGTAAGGAAATAGAGAAGATCAGGTAGATGAAAAAAAAAACCGAATGCAGACATTGGTCGTTAAGGCGGGCGAATAGATTAACTGGCCGCATTTTGGCAGTCATATCCTTCAATTAGAGCTGTTGAAATATTTGAAATCTTCAATCTTTCGCTACTCCAGTCGCTGAAATAAAAATGCACATTTTCAAAATACTTGAAAATGAATGTTATGTGTTCTCAATTTTACTTAGTTTTTGAATGAAATTGACAAGAATTTAAGCGCTGGATTTGTCATTTTTTTTACATTCGTCCAGGAAAACTTCAAATTGGCAAGAATTCTGGCCAATTTGAAGTGTTCCTGGACGAATGTTCAAACAAATGACCAATCCAGCGATTAAATGCGTGCTGCTGCAATCGGTCTGCGAGGAAAGAAGGCTTCAGTCTCGTGACGATTCGTTTCTATTTCAGATTTTGGATTGTGGCGTAGAAAATAATTAATAAACATTTACGCAAAGCTTTAAATGAGCGCTCAAAAACAATGAGGGTTCTGTGTCACTATGCACTCGATACAAATATGGAACGTTAACAGCGGTATCACCCGTAGCGTGTAAATTTTATGCACTTTAAAGTGAGATGTTGTTCGATATGTATTCTGAAAGTACTCAAGATCCAAGTAGTTCCACAGTAAGCTTTAAGATACGAAAATATGCCTGCATGCTTTAAGTTCCCTTTACAGTTCCTGTATACGCACTCTAGAGATAAAGGTGGAGAACAGTACAGATATTATTAAAGGATTGGACCACGTCATAAATGTTATATCATCTTGCTTTAAAGAAACAATTATTGATGAAAAATCTTATTATTCTGACCCAATATGTCCTTGGGTAACGACTGAGGTCTTAGCTACTATACAAACTAAAGATAAATGGTATAGAAAGCACAAGGAGTTCAAAGCCAATGAATACTATCGAATACAATATAAAATACATAGAAATAAAGCTCTGGTCTTACTTAGAAAATCCAAAAAGAAGTATCATACAACTCTTATAGAAAGCAACCAGCATGCTCCGCGTAATATGTGGAGAATAGTTAACTCAGTCATTACAGATCGAGAAAAGGATCATGTACTGCCAGAACTCATCCCATCAACTAGAACCACAGAAAACCTTGCGGAAGACTTTAATCAATACTTCTGTAATATAGGTCCAACTCTTGCGAAACAACTAAGTATGCACGAAGCCCCCGCGCTCCCAACTCCTGTGCTTAATTCTTTTGTTTTTGATGACATTACTCATGATGAAATCATTTCTACTGTTAAAATAATGACTGGAAGAAGAACACCAGGTAAAGATAAGATCTCCTTACTCGTCATTAAACAGTAGATTGAGGAACTGAGTGAGCGTTTAGAAAAATTATTTAATGCTTCCTTCTACATGACCATACACAGACGCATTTAAAATAGCGCAAGTCACTCCCATATACAAGTCCGGTAGTAAGAATGACGTCCAGAACTATCGACCAGTATCAATACTTAGTGCCCTTAACACAGTATTTGAAAAGTTATTGATAATATGTTTTACACATTTTTTAGATAAACATAACGTACTGGTAGGCAACCAGCATAGATCCAGGAAAAACAGATGTACTTCCACGGCTGAACAGTGTTTAAGTGAATTTATCAACAAAGCACTAAATAACAAAGAGTATGTAGTTGGCTCTTTTATTGATATTGAAAAAGCGTTCGACACTGCGAACCACGACATACTACTATAAAAATTACATCGGTATGGATTCATAAGTCAAACAAAGCATGTTTTCGAAACCTATCTTTCTGGCCGTAAGCAATGTGTGAAAATCGACAAATCCGTATAAGCGTTCATTCCATCCTATGTGGCGTGCCTCAAATTTTGGTGTTGGAGCCATTACTCTTTTCTTTGTGCATAAATGATCTGCCAGATGCTCTGATTAATGCCCAAACTATTATGCATGCCGAAGATACAGCACTTATGTTCTCTAGCCATGAACCTAATATGGTCGAAACGCACGCTGATAGTGATCTTTCTCTGATATGACAGCGGTTTATACAAAATAAACGAACAATTCACACCTCAAAAAATAAATACATTGTCTTCCCTAGTCCATATAAAAGCTCAAACAGATTAAATGAGTTACGAATAGGCGCAAACCCCCTCGAACGAATCGATCAACAGGTATATCTTGGTGTAACTCAAGATTCAGCTTTCATTTTTAATCCTCACATCATTCGTGTAGGTAGTAAATTGAGACGGGCTTGCTTTGTCTTAGTAAAACCTAGAAAGTTCTTCTCGCTCCGCACATCAAAAATTTTGTATTATTGCCTTTTTCAAAACAATATGACTTACTGTATAGTCCTGGGGACTTACGTTTAACACTTACTTAAATCAAATAGCAATTTCACAAAAAAGAGCCCTTCGTATAATAACACATAGTAAACGCACAGATAGATCCGCTCCACTCTTTCGTGACCTAGACATTACACCTTTCTGTGCTATGCGGGATTTCAAACGAGCTTGTGTGGTTATATATATATTAAGCCAGAACATCCCACTGTCATAATCGGTTTTCGTATATCCATCTCGTCCGACTAGAAATTTTTTCAGTGGTCGTTTTAACCTTCCGGTTGTGAATAATGTGTACGGTAAAAGAACTATTGCATATGCCAGTGCTAAAACTTGGAACCAACTGCCAGCTAACTTAAACATAGGTCAATTGTCAATTACTGAAATAAAGAAGTTTTTTCGGAGCCAGCAATATTCGGCTCCACTATAAATCAGTGTGTCCCTTGGATGCATTCATTATTTTATGTTTTGTTTTTGTCCTCCTAACTATTGTATAATTTATTGTGTATTTCGCTTTCATTTGTATATAACCGTCGCATAACTACTGTATAATACTGAGTTGTCTCGCTATAATATATTTTGCACTTTCTGGATGGACCCAAGTCTAGCCGAGAAGGCTAAGGGCCCAGATGATTCGCATGTATTCTTTTTACTAACCGTTTGAATAAAACTGATTTTTATTGATTGATTGATCGATTGATTGATTGAAATATGTCTTGGACGTTGATGTCATGCAGGGGAAACTTCACGGCTGAGTATGACCCGTCAGCAGATATTATAAAAGCAGTGACCAATGGTATGCTTTTTGATATATTTTAAAGGTTTTCACCCGGGTGATTACTTAGTCGACATTAATGCACTGGAGTAGCAACTAAAATACTTTACCCATGATGAAGACATTTTATTGACTCAAAACATCGCTGAGAAAATATGGTTTTCTTACAGTTTGGTTGCATTCTTGCCGGTTGCTAATGCGTTGCAGAATCTTACAACGTATTAAAATCTGTTTTGAATTTGATGAGGTACTAAAAAGGATTAGTTGGCTATGGAGCACTTCAATAAGAGAAAAGAATTTGTTCTTCATGAATTCTGTCTTGGAATTGCCTGCCATTTAGGCAAACAATATTTTTGCATGGGTTAATAAATAATTTGAATGTTGCATGACTCTAAATCTGTTTGTTGATATACAGCTAAGCTCATAAATCTGGCACTCATATAATTATATGAAGAGCAGCGCTTACGGTATGCGAATTGAATACAGTGAGATTGACACCAAGCGAAAGTGGCAGTTGGTTAAACGTTTGTTAAATAAAGATGCTCCTCATCTTTCCCTCTGATCAGTAAGAAGTGGCACGAACATACACACTAATTCTGCTGATATTGCTGACTCTTTCAATAACTATTTTAGTGCATACAGGAGCCTTCGAGCTGACGTCCTTTCGAATAAACTGTCACGCTGCCTCATTCCTTTTATCTCTCTCCCACGGCAGGAGTTGAAGTACACGCTATTATTGCGTCAGTTAAAGTGACTGGTGCAGGCCTAGCCCTCATAGCCCTCGAAAGCAAATTCGGTTTCTGACATTGTGTCGCTCATTATTGCAAGTCTAATTAACAAAATGTTCAAGGCAGGCGCGTTCCCTAACTCACTACTGAATACCAATGTAGTTCCTGTTTTTAAAGGAGGCAGCAACTCAATTAGTAATTATAGTCCCAATTGTATCCTTCTTTTCTTAAGCAAAGTTTCCGAAAAATCTTCCTTAAGGTTTTGATGAGCTACCTAACAAAATTTAACTTACTTTATCCTCACCAGTTCGGCGCCTGGCAAATTTATTCTACTGAATTTGCGCCTATAACTTTCACGGAAACGGTTAAAAACACCATTCGTGAAGGTTGACTACTCGGAGCCCTAGTTATTGATCTCACTACAGCCCTTGACTCTATTCACCATATTATTTCAGCTGTATTAAATCCGTACGGTATGTGTGGTTCGGCACTTGAATTTATTCGCAGCTACATGACTAACAGACGCAAGTAGTAGAAATGAACACCAGCATTTGATATACTAAAGTTGGGAATGAAGGATTCCCTCAGGGATCTATTTCGGGCCCTTTACTTTTTTTTGAACATTAACGACTTACCTAAACCACTTTCTAACACTCAGCGCTTTTTATATGGGGATCGCAACAATATTTAAGAGACATAAATCTAATGAAAAGCTTCACGTCCAACTTAATACCGATCTAAAAAAATATTCAGGCATGTTGGACAAAAACTTGCTGCGCTTAAATTTGCAAGAAACAGCACACGTAGTAGCTCATTCCCCCCAAGGCAGTATTACTATGCATGAATCAGGAAAGATCGGTAACAATTTGATACCCCTTTCTAACAGTGTTAATTTCCAGGGCGTCGTTTTAGATAACCATTTGTTTCATTGTAATCTCCAATCTTTTCTACAAAATATATTGTTCGTGTATTCACAGCCACCTTTGTTACAGTATTTCTTCTTGAGGCAACACATATTCCACTCATCTGTATCCTTTGCAACATCTCCAAAACAAAGAGTTAAGACTAATGACAAAAAGCCCATTTGGCTTCCATTCCCTTCTACTCTATTCCAGTCCAAACAGTCGGCCTCTTAGCCAATTACACTAAAATTATCAGTTATTGTTAATCGCGTCATTCATTGTGGCGTAGAACATGAAACATTCCCCAACCATAATTTCAAAACATACTAATGAAACTAGGTTTTCCGAGCGTGTTAATGTACTCCTTCAAACCTATGTACTTATAGGAGGCTCTCCGCAATATTCACCAGCATAACGTGATGAAATTCTTTACCACTCTACATTCAATCGCTGCCCAACAGTTCCATTTTTCTAAACCACATTAAAAATCTTGATTTAATTTTTACGTACGGTGATGCTATTTTTTTGTTATTCTTTGTCATTGTTGTACTGCACGCATATATTAGACTGAATCAAGAACGGATATGGCCTCGCAGGATGAACAGTTGCGCACAGCGACGACTTGCTTTGGGCAGTGATGGACATGCTCATCCTTGTGTCATTTTTGTGTACAAAATATTTAAGAAGATTACGGTCTTTATGTAGCCATAGATCTCTAAAAATCTGCTGCGAAGCTTTACATCACGCCACTTCAGTAGTGCTTGATTGAACATTTGAAGAATGTGCTAGGAAGATAAAAAATGAGGAAAATTGGACAAAAAACATGAATTACAACTTTTCCAGAATCATAGAAAGTCTACACTACCTAATTTTGCTATTTCTTTGTCGTCATTGTTTTCTTTACACTGCAGGCGTTCAAGAAAGCTTGCAAGTTGTACTGCCTCCATACGACGGCCAAGCTTATTACTTTAAAATAAGTAAGTAAATTTTGATGTCTTCTTCAATACTGAGGAGTGGAAATATTATATTTTCTTTATTATCTCGCCTTGTAAAAAGTACCAGAAATGCGAGTGACATGCATCTGTGCGAAAAGCAAGACCAACACGTTGTTTTCAACTTACCGAGCAGAGTAGCGATGTTCTGAGAGTTACTGGGCCGAAAAGAGTGCCTTAAACAATAACGGGGATACCTTATTGAGAGAGTGTTCCGTACTCTAGCGTAGCTTATATAGAAGAGAACTAAACGCTCGAATATCGGCTTTTAAGTTTCAAGCTTAGTCAACGAGGAGACAAGGAAGTTCTCTATGTTGAAGAAATCGGAATTTAGCCAACAAAGAAATAAACAGGGCAGGGCAGTGAAAATAAAACCAACCACTTTTAATTCCTTTCAAGTTTATTCTTGTTATACCTTTGACACTTGGGTCGTTAGCCTCCCAACACCGCTATCGCTGAAATACATCGGTAGCTTCTTGCTTGTAAAAGAGTGGAAATGGAGGAAATCAGGTGGCGAAATAAAACGGCGATTATATTTTGATTTCTTTTCATAATCCGCCCCGGTCGTTCTTTGTAGTATGGGTCAGGTCGCTCTTCCTAGACCTCACGCTGCATGCTACTTACCTCAGTCTGCTAATGATCTGGGTAATGTCACGTCCCCGTTGTGTCTACAATGTCCCACTGTAGGTGGTGGACCATAAAAACGAATTAAAATTGATGTAATTGGATTCTTTTTATACCTGCCCAGGTCATCATAATTTAAGGTATTGAATAGCCCCAATATTCTATAGGTTTGAACCAGTTGTGGGTGAAACAGGCTATAGAGTACGGGAGGAACAAAGTGCCCGTGTGCCGTTTTTGTTGCTACCATGATATGTAAACCTTACCGCTGAATTGTGCAATGCAAAGTCATTGCCAGGTGATAGAATTTTACAGCAGGTAATATGTGCTCCACCTCTGTGTTTTTTTTCTTTTTTGCGGATCGTGCCACTAGGCGACTTAGAAATCAAGAGCGCGTGTTTTCATTCCTGCAGCACTCCCGTCTCAGAAAAACCGCGTGGTTTACAAGATTTACGGCACTTCCTCGCTGTGCTGGCGCGCAGCTACGCTGCTCTTCAAGACGTGCTACGACGACTGCAATGACAACTGCGTATCCTGCGACAAAGGCAGCAAGGACGAAGGGATATCCCAATGCAAACCTCGGAAGGAGCTGGGCTGCCCCAAAATGCAGTTCGCCCGCTACCCGCAAGCCGCGCCGTTCCCTCAGTGCCCCGTCTATCGCTCCTGCACTTGAAAGCACAGTGGGGCCTTTCTAAGCGGCATGGAATCCTATTTTGCGAAATAAAGCGTGGCAGGGCGGATCAGCTATTCCTTGTACCATTAAATTTAGGCTGCGGATAAAAATTTTTAAAAGTGCTTTCCATCTGATTTGAAGAATTTGTGTTCGACAACAGGACGGAGGGTGCTTTCGTGTGGCGTGCCAGCTCCGCATGAGTAATGAAGCTACGTCTCCGTTGAAGCTTGGCGGCTGTCGCCCTCTGCCTGTCTTTCTAGGACAGACAACACACCATTGTGAGGTGGCGTATCTTCAGTTTAAACAATAAACGAAGGCCCGCTCGCGGCAAACCCGACGCACACTCGATTACGTGTCCCCATCTATATCACAAGATTTCTTACTTGCCGATTGGAAGGGACTGACGAGTGAGTCTATATTTTTGTTTTTCATAGTGATCCGCATCGCTTGGAAAACTTTTGTTTTCCCGATTCCATTGCTCAAGATAAAAAGTTCGTGCGCCTGCATGTATTCCCACTTTTTTAATGCAGGTATGCATTTAATGGCTACATTTATGCCTCGCTTTGTGCATAATTTTTGTCCGTTGGATTTCTGTCCACCAACACATGAAGAATATTCCTCTAGCTCATTTGGCTATGTGGGATCAGGTAGGCTGAAGGAATAGTCGAGGTCTTTTTCTTCGGTTAGCCAGCTGCGCCCTAGAATTTAGTAATTCTTTACTCAAACAGCGCGCGAAGAATTGGAAACGACTGAAGGACACATAGAGGGTGCTGACGAACGATTGGGCTAGTTGGTTGGATCCAGTAAATGAAAACAGCGCGAGAATGAACGAAAAGGGCTGCCGGACACACAGATAGTGGCACATATAAAATTACAACATATTAAATAACTTGCGACAGGAAAATATGTGGCTAGACAGCCTGTGTGAGGACGCAGTGCACAGGAGACTCTATGTAGTTATCATTGAAAGCCGGGTCACCACGAGGAATCCAGAGTTCGATGCTTAGCATCGCTTTGAAAGGTTACAATTCGCACTGGTACACGAAAACGAGTCGCGAGATGAATGTTATCCAATAAATAGTCTTTAGAGGTGAATCGATGATTTTCACTCAGTGGGACCAACGGCAGAGGCTGTGGCGTCTTGAAAACCACCGCTAATCCCTTGGTTTGGTGTTTAGACGGGTACCGTATGAAAAGCCTGTCGTTACGACGAGCTGTACCATTCTGCGCAAGCATTCACGTCCATTTTGTGCTGGATAAGCCTCTTCCAGAAGCCCTATTTTGGTTTCAGCCCGACCGTGGTTCATTTAACACTAACATTTAACACCGAAAGAAGTGCAGTTCACACGATGCATGCACATTAAAAAAGTAATAAAAATACGTAACTGATTAAATTAAAAAGAGCAACAATGTGCGTCATCAGAGAGTTAAGTTAAATTTGAGATTGCCACCCGCTCCTGACATGAGAAGCACAACGGCGCTTGGCTGCACTTTATCGCACTTCGCACTCATTGCCACTGCTTTCGGCCGGGTCGAGCTACATCAGTACGAAGCTCTCAGTACTGAGCGAAGAATGGCTGCAAAAAATAACATAGCAACCCCTCTAAAGCTGTGGCCGACCACTGGCAAAAGCAGGTACTCTGTTACTTCTGCCGACAGCAGTGAAGTTTAGCTCTGCCGGGAAAATCAGAGCCGCGAATAACGCTGAAAAGCGCAGAAAGATTGTTGACTCCATGCCCTATGGGGCCAATAAGAGGCGCGTGCAGGGAGAATTTCAGCCCACAAATTCTCCTGGCTGCCGGCAGAATAAACGCTGCTCATTTATATTTCTGTGAGAGCGATTCACACTACAATATCCCGATTATTTTGGTGCCCCCTCTCGCCCTCTCGTTAGAGATAGGTTCATATAGGCTGATGTGAGCGCATAAACTGTCGACTCAGAACTACTCCTGCATGGCACCCCATCGCCATCAATCAGATCAGGCTGATTGATGGCGAAATCGCCGAGGTTGTTACCTCTGGTAACGAGCGAAGAGGTTACATGAATGAGACACCTGGGACGCAGGCACATCTCGGTTCTTCTAATCTAGACTCCGTAAAAACGTTCGTCAGTAAGGCAGGGTTCTCAGGCGGATCTGTCATGCCAAACATGGCACAACTTCGGTCTGATTGCCAACGGCAATTTGAGAACCTGACAGAATTGCATGGCCGCTGTAAAAAATGTGATTACTATCAAGAAAAAACCGCTAGCTTCCCAACACGCCAGGAACAGCGTTATCTTCTCCATCGGCGAGCTACGCATGGACCCACATAAGCGTGCCATCTTGCACAACGTAGTGACACATCGGAGCGCCGCCTAAATTCAAGTTTGCTCCCGAATAGCACATTCCAAGTAGTCGGCCTCTGACTTTCAGTTAGTTAGCGGCATAAAACACTACGTGCAAGCATGTCAAAGGGCTTTATTCTGTTCTGTCTGAAACATTACCTTCGATTTTGTATCGACTATATTGTGTCATTCCCTGACTGAGTTAGTACAACTGTCTAGTGCAAAAAAAAAATTTCTTTGCGCTGAAATGGCTGGACAAGAATTCTGTAGTTATATTTCTAGATAACACGTGCTACAAAGACGGCCGTTTTCACCATGTCATTGGTACTAACGGCTACTCTTCAGGCAGAGCTCAGCAAGGTGTTTTTTCCCCACGGAAGCAGGTTTTTTAAGTCTGGCACAGTTAAAATCATACATTTCATTTGACAATCCACGATTTTGGCTTTCTGTTGATGAAACAGTAGACAAGTGTGCTGCCATTTCTTTCATTTTTGTTTTTTTTAGAGACCGCAGTGCTCTATCTGTATATAGTTACGACGGCATCCTTGTCCTAGAAGCGGCAGGTCGTACTTGTTGTGAGTAAAGGGAGCAACAGTTGTCACGCACGCCGGGTAGAAAAATGGGGAAAATGAAATAAACATATCATAGGTTAGCAAGCTCGTTCTTTGGCACGAAATTCATTCACTAGCACGGAATAGCCAGAATTACTTTACGCGATCAGCTTCTGTTACAGTTATTTATTTATTTATTTATTTATTTAGAACATACTGCAGGCCTACAGTAGGCCCAAGCAGGAGGGGCGAATACATAATATATGAAAAAAGAACAGGTTTAGCAAAATTGAAAAATGTTAAATACAAGTTGTAACACAAAATACAGCAATAAATACAGTTACAAAACCAGTTACAAATACAAATACAAATACAGTTACAAATACAGTAACAAAACCACTTGAAGTTTATTTCTAAGAACACAAAGGTATCTTTCAAAAAGTGTACCTTTACGCCCCGTAACATTCTCGGGTGGTTGTAATTACTGGACGGGTATGGATGTGAATGGTAGACAGAAGATAGGCGTTAAAATCCAACTTTTTATCGGGTAAACCTACATATGCAAACAAACAGGAGACTCGACGGCGGCTATACCAGCAATTGGTCTCAGTGGTGGTCAAAGATCAGGAATGATGGCGTTAGGCCGCACTCAATCTAAATATGACTGCCAGGTTTTTGTATAAGGCGCTAAAAGAAACTAACACTGTCTGGAACATCTTCGAAACAGTTGAGGTTAGCTACTATTACTCCATAGAAATCTGGTGACCTCCCTTGTGAAAATCTGGTAAGGCTGAGCGCTGGTGGCTTTCAGCGAAGAACATCAGCGAGACAACGTACAAAACTAAGCAGTGTTACCCTTCTTTTCAGTAAGCACCGTACAGATTTTTGTACCACAAAGCATTACGTCGCCCGCCTAAAAATGAAAATCACAACTAATAATGACACTACCATCCATTAGCGCAAGACATATTAAACCATTTCCGAGCGTGCACTCAGCTGCTGGGATGCTGTCGGTCAATCGGAGATTGCGTAGTCCCACTCACTCAGTCGTCGAAGGACTTTGTGGGATCCGCAAAGGTGTCCGCGGTTCACTGAAGTAATTTCCGCGCGAGTAATGAGAAAGCATGGCGATTCTACGAAGGAACAGTGGTATATACCTTATCCACGCACAAATTATGGACTTGAAACACTAAGATATGTATTATCATCGTTCCTGAACAGATACATTTTCACTGATCCATTCATTCTCTCCGTTTCATGTAACAGTACCAGAAATATGTTCATACAAAACAATGAGTAGTATCCAACCGTGAAATATACAAATTAGCTATGTGATGTGATTAATCTGCTATTCTTTGCCTCTGTATAAGAGTACAGAGACTATTCTGGTGATCTATTTGAAGGAATTGTACATGTTTGTTATTTCATGTATTTTCTTGTTTTTGTTCTTAGTTATCTGTCATCGCCCTGTCGAACCGCTACGAGAGATGGGAGCTTTCTCAAGCCGCGTGCACGGCTCTTTTTCTTTCGTTTCTCCTCAGCCATTGTACATGACTGAAAAAAACGAAACTGAACTGAACTGAAATTCTTTTCAAATTCTATATCAATGGTAGTCTAATTTTAATATATTCCTTTGTAGTTCGTGCAGTTGTGAGTATTAGCACTGACTATTACTCGTTAACGTTTGGTATTTTCCTGCTTTCGATGACTTCCCGCCGATTCGACCAATGGCCAGTTGTTTAGCGCAACCACTTTTCACTTTTTGGGCGACGCCATGTTTTCGTGTCGATGAGCCATCTAATGATTTCGTCATATAAAACGTGGAAGCTTCTCACCCCTACAGAGCCGCTTCTTTCGCTGTACGACATATTTGTGTCTACATCCACATGCCATCACCAGAATTATATTTTGCGCCGTGCCGTCGTATGATGTCGCGTCTGAAATAGGTAAAATTGGTAAATCGGTTTTTGATGAAAGGAAATGGAGCAGTATCTGTCTCACGTATCTCGGTGGCGCCTTTTGCGTTCCGCCTCCGTCGAAACGCGGCGGTGGTCTTTTATGCGCAGCTGGGCGAGCTGTCGGGACTACTCTGCTCGCGGTATTAAGGCGGCGACGTTGCGGTTGTCTTCATCAGTAATATGTTCGGTAGCACTGGTTCAAAGTTAGTTGTAGCTTTTTTGCTATAATAGAAATATAATTATTGCCATACCCTTTCTATCACGGTGGCGACGAGTTACGCATTTCCTAGTAAATAAGGGTGATTACTTTATTGATTTTGTACTTTTGCGTCATTTACTTTACTTGCACTACTGTTCTGCTTATTTTTTTTCAAATTCATGACTATTCATTTCATTCTAGGCTATATATGAATACTGGGATTCCTTGCGCTTTTACGCCACATGCACTCTCTGTTCTCTTGCAGGCATTACTGCTGAGGAGTTAATTATGTTTTCACTGTCCTTAACACACAAAACTACCGATATTGTCACCGTGTCCTCTTTTGTGGCTTAATGAATAGCTTTGCAGTGTGCCAGATTATGTTGATCTCCCAGTCCATACTGTTCCTCCCCCTGTTCAAGCATGCTTGATTCTATATTGCCTGGTTCTGAGGCACAATGCAGCAGCTTGAAGTAGGTTGGACGGCGTCTGGAATTATCATGCAGCATTTCCTCCTGGACTGTGCTCTTCCCAGCTCTGTATTTGTGCAATGGTTCTTTTGTTTTCATTATTTTTTTCTCATTTAGCCTTGTCGGCTTCGCAGTGTTCCTTTCTTACGTTCGTGATAACTTCCATTTCCTTGTTGTTGCCTGCGTAATCTAGCCCTTTCTTCCATCGCGTATCCGCGTTATTAGTGCGCAAATATCTAAGGCCTTTGGCTGCCCAGTTCTTCTCATCCATTTCTTTTGGCCTCTTAAACGATGTCTTGCGGCGTGCTACCCGTGCCTCAAAGGACGATCAACCCGAGCTCCCTGTAAAAAAGCCCTTATTTTCTTTCAATGAAACTCTGTAGCCAATCTGACCACGACTCAGACTTTTTACCATCTCTAGTCTTTGTACCGCATCTGATTTTAGGTATTGTACCACATTCGCAAAAGTCGGGCCCGAAACCATTACACCCTTACAGAGACCTCGTATTACTACATATTCACTGTACCCTTATTGGGCTCTATGATTCAGAATGGCCGCGTTCCATTTTCATGGGTTTTAAGGCGAAAGCCATAATAGTCACATTATGAGCAAAGCCAGCCGCGTACGTTAGTGTGTGTAGTCGCCGATGGTACAGAAAATCCTACTGACGGTAAGAGAAACAGGGCGTCATCAAGCGACCGTAGGACGCACTCAGCAAGCCCAGCGGCGTAGTTTCAGGCAATCATATACATTTGAATCGTCTTATATACAACCCACTGGCTGTTGCCAAAGTGGCGCCAGTATTACTGACTATATTCGTACAAAAACTGTGAGCAACTATTTGCCGTACAGCGTTCCGGGTGTCATACCATTTCTCATTGCATATAGCTTACACGCTACTCAAGTCAGAGGCTAGCTTGAGACAGGGGATTTTATTCGACGACATTTGCAACTTGAATTTATTTATTTATTTATTTATTTATTTATTTATTTATTTATTTATTTATTTATTGTACCCTCAGGGCCAAAGGCATTACAGAGGGGAGTGGGTTAATTAGGATAAAGAACAATGAATATAATACAGTGAAAACAGGTAGTACAAAATAAATTTTCTCCAGATTAAAACAAACAACATTCAAAAAGCGTAAATAACATAAAATCAATGTACATAACACAGTGGAAACAGATATAAGACATGATCAACTTCTTTCAGAATAAACAGTGTTAGTTAATGCGTCGTGAAAGGTTTTGTTATCTGCAATGGCTGCAATATCGGAGGGAAGGCGGTTCCATTCGACAGATGTGCGAGGAAGATATGACTGAAAAGATTATTTGGTGTGGCATGTTGGGATGCCAACCTTGTGGCGGTGATCGATGCGACGTGAAATGTATTCTGGGGGTGATATGAAATAATTGTGAAGCGTAACGTGATGATATAGCTTGTGAAATAGTGTGAGGCGACCAATTTTACGGCGAGATTGTAACGGTGGGAGTGACACGTTAGATTTCATGGCTGTGATGCTTGCCGTACGGTTGTAATTTGAAAGAATGAAGCGAACGGAATTATTTTGGACTAGTTCCAAGGAATATGCAAGGTTATCATGTGTAGGGTCCCATATTGATGCTGCGTATTCTAGTTTAGGACGTATAAGTGTTTTATAGAGTATAAGCTTAAGAGATGAGGGAGCGGCTGAGAAATTGCGACGTAAGTACCCTAAAATGCGGTTAGCGTTATTAATAACGTAGTCAATATGAATACACCATGTTAAATTTTGAGTGGTATGAATACCTAGGTACTTGTATGTTTTTACCCAATCAAGAGGAGTGCCGTTAAGATAATATGAAGGAAGAGCGTTAGGTGCACGGGAAACACGCAAAGCTTTACATTTATTAATGTTTAATTCCATATTCCATGTAGTGCACCAGTCTGACACCAAATTGAGGTCTGACTGGAGAGTGTCAGTATCGTTAACGTTATTTATTTCCCGAAATATCACACAATCGTCAGCAAAAAGGTGAATGTTGGAAGATATGGCAGAAGGAAGGTCATTAATATAGATTAAGAATAGGAGTGGTCCCAGGACCGATCCCTGTGGAACACCAGATAGCACGTTAGCAATCGGTGAATTAGTGTTATTAGCATGCACAAATTGCCAACGGTTAAGAAGGAAAGATTGAATCCAGTCGAAGACGTTAGGATTGAGATTAAGATGGCTCAATTTATGTAGCAGTAATTTATGACATACTTTATCAAAGGCTTTGGAAAAATCCAAGAAAATGCAGTCAGCACAAGATGAGTTGTCAAGTATGCGGTATAGCTTATCAGTAAAGGCAAGTAATTGAGTTTCACACGAGTATGTTTGACGAAAACCATGTTGCGCAGGTGTGAAAAATGAATTCTCATCGAGAAAGGTAACGACATGCTTGAAAATGATGTGTTCTAGTAATTTGCAGCATGTGCTAGTGAGCGAAATGGGACGAAAGTTTTGAGGGGAGTGCTTACCACCGGACTTGTGAAGTGGAACCACCTTCCCAATTTTCCAGTCGTTAGGAAGGCTTGATGTGTCGAGTGACTGTTGAAAAAGTTTGGTTAGTATAACTGAACTATAAGCACAAGTATTTTTTAGAAATTTAGCGATAATCGCATCAGAACCAGGTGAAGAATCATTTTTCAAAGATTCAATTAATTTAGCTATGCCAGGTGGATCGATAGTTATAGGTGACATTGTCGGGAACCTGTGGTGCTGTATGTGAGGCAGATTAACGCTTGAAATTGCGTGCCTTACCCGACTTCACCTACCTTCCCTTAAGGCGTGGTTGAGGTATTCCCCGAGATGTGAGACTGTTACTTCGCCATTTCTTTTCTTCAAAACACGAAAGTCGTATTAAGACTGTGACGCAGTCCCTTGTCGTACGCCATAAGTGGGAGGTGTCATACTATTTCTCTTTCCATATAGCATACGTTTCTTAGTCATATTGGAGGTTAGCCCGCAATAGATATTCGAAGCGAGCGTCCCACTGTTTCGCTTGGACCATTGTGGATTCAGCGCTTATGGTACCGTTCGGAGAGGCGTCCTCGTTTTATTTCTGAGTGCGGGACCAGCGTCGAAGTCGAACGCTCCCGATGACGCACTGATGCTTTCGCTTCCAAATTACGTAAGCAGCCTTAAGTGACCTGAATTTTTTTCGATATGTTCTTCTTTCATCAGTTCACAGCCCTTAGATATTTGTACGCCTCTACGCGCGGTACTTTACGTCCTTGCATGACTCCGTTCCAGTTCTGCTAAGGCTGAATACCAAAACGCCAGATTTTTCCCTAGAGTTACCTGGAAGGAGTTCTAGATAGCTTTGGCTATCTGCAAAAGTACCACATCATCCGCGTACACTAAACACGGAACTCCTTGGGCTACTTTTAGTTCGTCGACTGTACACTCTGTCCTTCTGAACCGTGGGTTGCCTCCTTGACATAAAAAAATGTGAACAACAGCGACGACAAGAGGCTCTATTATGTTGGCATCTAGTCCTGGTTCAGTTAGAAAGTCCCACATAGCTTTTGTCGAGAAAACCCAGCCATATACGCCACTTTTGCCAAATAGCTATTTCAGGGGACTGCGTTAATTAAAAATGACTGTCCTCGAAACGTATGCCCTGCCTAAAAGCATTTTTCAGTTCCAAGCGTTCCATTTTACTCTATACATTTTAGCAGTTCTCTTTTGATAAGCGGCATCGCAAACGTATGTACAACAGAAGTTACTGCGATCTATCTGTAAGAGTCAATGCTGTCTTTCTCGCCTTTACTTTTCTACGGTGTATTTAATGTGCCGCGCAGCAAATCTTCTCATACCTGCTTAATTTGAAAGAGTTGCTGCATAGCTTTCAACATTTCCTCCTTAACTTCCGACCCCGGCTCAGTATACAAGCTTATTGCAGATTGCATCACGATCATTTGCCGTATTATTAGGCATCCATTCCAGCTTTCTCTTCCTGTCTTGGTTTCCTCAGCTGAACTTTTCTCCACCATCTTCAGCGTTGCAGAATCTGTTGCATCGATGTCGCTCCCCAATTTACTTTGAATTTCATAAACTTGCCTTTAATTTACTTATAATTACCAAACTGGTGCAGTTCAAAGCAATGCGGGTTCTCTCCTAGACTAGTTTTTCAGGCAGAGGCAACGCAGGGCAGTACAATTCCACAGATGTGTGATCGCCTATCGCTTGGCAGAAAAAGCTAGAAGTCTCCGTGTGTGCGGCTTTCAGAAAGAGCATCGAGATATAGATACCACATAACTCCGAGGCATTATCCCTAATTCCGTGAATAACCTTCCTGCCATTGGGCGTGTGAATAATACGAGTACCCGAAAGCCTGTTTCAAGTGCAATGGGGACCATCGAATGTCGGTGAGACTCTTCATAAATCCACTCGGCTCCACGAGACCTCGTATTTGATTCCAAAAATGGTAGTCACATTTCTATCCAGGTAAAATGCAAAAGGATTTGTTTACTTTAATTTTGGTGCATGCCGAAGAACACAGATGGTCAAATTAACCAGGCGCCCAGCGCTATAGGAAGCCTTAGCATCGCTTCTACGTACGTGGCTCGGAAAAACAGTCAGCTGTACAGACGCCTTTCAGAAGTTCTGACTCATTTTTAGGGAGTATACCCCACAGATTTATTGCAGTGAGTGCTTTATCATTCGCTCTTCCTTAAACGATTGAAATTAAGTACAAATTAACCGACCTCCACTAGCGGGCGACTAGCGGGCGGGAGGCCATGACCACTCACACGAGAATTTGCAGTGTTCAGCACTATTAACGATTACGCTGGTGTCGCCTGCTAAGTGCACGACTGAACGCCCCACTCCCTTTTCTCACTATCCAAGCCGGTCGTTCGAAAAAAAAAAAAAGGCGGCCTCTTCAAGTGTGAGAAGTAATGCTAAGCTTGAGGTCTCGTGCTTTCTTTAAAGCTCCTTCTTATTCCCCTAAAGATGGCAACTGAAACATTTACTGAGAAGCTCTGGCCAGCATGCGTTATGAACACGGACACATTGAGGGAAGTACAGGACAACTGAACGGCAGTGCCTGCAAAAAAAATGCTACTTTCACGACTGGCGCTCTTTATTACAATGGTTATAGCGTGTCTTGGCACAGGTGTTTGTCGCGTTTGCCGTTCCTAATATACCTTTCAACGCCTCACAGCTTTTCTAAAATTTTTCTGTGCATATAACTCTTTCTACTCTTGCTTCGAGCATCCTCAGCTCGGTCATGATAAGAAGGACCAACTGATTTTTATATTTTCATTGAGTTTGGATGGTATTTTTGTGACCGAGATGTAAAACACGAGCAAAAGGGCTGCAAGTGCTGTGAACTAGTTATCGCAATGCCAAGCGTCCTCAATAAGAGCTACAAAACGGCATTCGCCGCATTCGATTCACGCAGCTTGCCAGTCGTTTCACCTGCTAACAACATTAGGTAAGTGCTGTGCAGTTACCTTGTAACTATTTAGAATATGCTGCCAGGGTTTCTTTAGAGTGGTGTCTTAGCAGCCGAAGTCACGGCACTATAATAAGATGAGAGTAGTTCGCTTAAATTCGTTCATTAATCATTTTCATGTAGTGTCCTTAAAGCAAACTTATGCAACGAATAGTCACGACTTGGTAAATTTAACTCCGTTTTTACTGTGCCATGATTTCAGCCTACAACCAGAAACTATGAATGCGGAAAATTTCTCTGAGTGAAGTATTTTACTAACAAACAAGCTCTCATATTTTACGCCTTGAGCTCAGTTGGACCTTGCATTTTCAAAGAATGCACTCAGCCTTTGAATTGAAACCGAATTTTTATGAGACTGAAAAGACGAGGTCACTTTCCAGATCTTGGTACGAGTAAACATTTTTTTTACCATTGAGTTTACGGCAGTTTAGGTTGTGAGTTTACCTGCATATCATCGCTCCGGTTTCCACTAGCAGAACTGTGCCTAAGCCAATTGGTAATTAATGCAAGAGATTTTTCTAGCGTGTTACAAAATCCAGGCGCTGGAAACGTTTGGAAAATGCATCACAAGAGAAGGAAAAAACAATGCCACGCTAAGAAAAAACAAACAAATTTCGCTTAGATTGTTCATGTATAGATAGTTACGTGCATAAACTTTGTGCATATTAAATGTAACACGTGTATCTTCAGGCCTGCAATCATTGCGATGACTAGGAGAAAGTTGGAGCCGCTGTCCTTGCTTCGTGCTGTCTTTGCCATCCTCACGCTCTCGGCTGTGGAGGCGAGCTACACCAAAGCATTTTATGAGGTGAGTACTATACTAATTTTGGTGTCCCATCAGGCTTGTATTAACCGGGATTTAGTCTTGAACACTTCGTGAAGGGACACATAAAAAAAATGGAGGGTACACTTACGCTCCCCCTTAAAGGTATTACGCGATGGTGTTAATGGATTGATTCGCATAATCTGTGACTCTCGACATTCCATTCATAGGTCCCTGAGAGTCATCATACAACTCGGGGCGCAGTGGTGCCGCGGTTAAGCGATGCGCCACTGCCTTGCAATGGTAGGAGCTGCCAGTGGTGGGGCTTATAAGACCCACGTCCCTCTTCCGGAGCAACATCGCGTGGCTAATCATTAATTTAACGGCCACCTGCGACTGCAGTCAGCTCGCTCACAATCAAGTCGGAAGGCTGTGACGATGCCACAAGGTCACGTGACCCAGCTGGGACACCTAGGTTGTCGAAGCGGCAGGTTGTTCCGACCGCTGGCCGCCGACGCCGGACAATTTTTTACGACATGGGAGCGCTTCTGCTTGCTTCTTGTGAATTAATTGTTTTTTTGAGGAACAAAAATGGCGCAGTAATTGTCTCACATCTCGATGGACACCCGAACCGCCCCGTAAGGGAAGGGAGGAAAGTGGTAGTGAAAGAAGAAAGAGAGAAAGGGGAGCCGTAGGGGAAGGCTCTAGTATAATTTCGGCCACCTGGGGATATTTAAAGCATTGTTATAAAAAACTGTGTAAATAGTTAAATGAAACACCGTGTATATAACTTGCCTTCAGGCGGCACTACCTTCAGAGAATTTTTTTACTTGAAGACGGGCAAGCAGAGGGCGCTTTTCAAAGGTTTGCGGTAGGAACAAATGCACACAGCTCCAGGCCCATGACTAAAATCATTCTGTTAAGTTGATGATGAGATTGACGGATGAAGTGCTTTAACTTTTAAATTCTTTCTTTTGTTGCTGTTACGGTACGTGAATTCGCATATCTACCAAATGGCTTAAAGGCCTTTGTTTCTTATGCGAATATTTTCTGCCCTACAGATTAATTGAGTTGGCCAATGCGGAGTGTTCACCATATATTTCAATTAACTGAGAATGTCCTCGGTTTCTCTCAGATGAGGGCACTGTAAAGTACGGTGTACATATTTTTATTTTTCACTTTATTTTTGTTTTTATTATTTATTTGTTTTTGATGAGCTGGGGATATTTAAAGCATTGTTATAAAAAACTGTGTAAATAGTTAAATGAAACACCGTGTATATAACTTGCCTTCAGGCGGCACTACCTGCATAGAATTTTTTTACTTGAAGACGGGCAAGCAGAGGGCGCTTTTCAAAGGTTTGCGGTAGGAACAAATGCACACAGCTCCAGGCCCATGACTAAAATCATTCTGTAAATTGATGATGAGATTGACGGATGAAGTGCTTTACCTTTTAAATTCTTTCTTTTGTTGCTGTTACGGTACGTGAATTCGCATATCTACCAAATGGCTTAAAGGCCTTTGTTTCTTATGCGAATATTTTCTGCCCTACAGATTAATTGAGTTGGCCAATGCGGAGTGTTCACCACATATTTCAATTAACTGAGAATATCCTCGGTTTCTCTCAGATGAGGGCACTGTAAAGTACGATGTACATATTTTTATTTTTCACTTTATTTTTGTTTTTATTATTTATTTGTTTTTGATGAGCTTGAGGTCATCCCCGCCCCCTGTAGCTGGTGCAGCGGCAGCCGTTGATGACGTACGAGTGCTACCGGACGGGAGTAACAATTGAACCGGAGAACGCCGTCAATTTCGCCATCCTATGGGACGGCACCAAGCCGAAGAACAACAAGGTATTCGGCACCAGGTGGTATGAAACACGGGGGAAGTTTGACAGCTATGTGAAGTGAGTACACGCTTGGAGTCCGCCGGTATAGGAAATACACTAATGTTCTCGTTGAATGCGGTAGACTCCAGCGGGAACAAATAACTGCAGAATCCGGTGAAAATGTTTTCTCGTATTGTCATAACGATAGGTTTTTGGTGTTCTGTAGCATTCTTTTGTAGTAGTGTATGTTTTTTCTGCAATACTTTTCTGTAGTATTTAGTGGTTTTCTACAATAACTGCAAAAGTTGTCTCCTTGAAGCAAATATTTCTGTTCTTAATAAAAGTTCATGGGTAGATATATTGCCGAAAACCTGTAGGGGAGACACAAAATATTCTGCTGTGCTTTTCGATTGGAAAATAATGGGCTGTGACATACACAAACGCATTACCAATACTGCTATGAACAGGGTAAGACGTAGAAGTATTATCATTTCACTCGTGAATAACTTTAAAAGAACAATGTTGCTACCACGCCCATCGTGATTTATGTTCAGGAAACGGAGTAGAGCCGGTGCTTAGAGTAGCACTTAGCAACATCAAGTAAAACTGACTGTGCGCAGAGCGCTACATAAGGCCAGGTGGCTCAGAAAAAAGAATGCGAAAGCAGTTTTTCTGCTCGTAAAGGAGCCGCCGGAACTTAATTGGGTGCATTTTGATGGACATGCCGTTTAAGGCATTACATAGGCCGCATATTGCGCTGATAGTGCACGCAGACTAGACTGGCTTACAGGCTGTGCGTGTGCACTTTTAAGCAATACTTCTTGCGAACGATTACGGAGAAGCGCTGCTAGTTAGTGTGGGTGCCATTAGCTGCTGCGCGGCGATGGGCACCAAAAACCGTAATAACTCTTCGGTTCGAGTGCAAACATTGTATAAATCAGATTCAGCAATCCGCAGGAAGATTAGGCCCTCAGTGTTACCGTGTTCGCGCACTACTTTACCTGAGGGTTTCGTTATCCCTCGATAACGAATAAAAATAATCCTATTCAACTACTCCGCGTTTGCTGTTGGCAGCCTACACATGCTGCAAGTTACTGATGCTCAAAAAAGCTGGGCATGCAGTAGTAACTATGTCCAGTCTTATGTACTACCACATGCTTGGCATGGTATCCACGCCACGCATCCAGACCGTGGGTGATTGGTTTCTTCGACCCATGACAATGAGCCTGGAAATCATGGTTGAAAAATTTGAACCCTTACTGACACTGCGGAGAAACGAGAGAGGCATTCTTGCTAAAGGTAGTATAGTGCTGTTACGCCTCGATGCGTGATGACCAATGTTTGCAGACGGACACGCCTAAAGTTCCTTCTTTCCAAACGCTAGGTCTAGCATATTATAGATGAGATAAATCATTCTATACCATCTTTCATAAAACCGCGAGCGTAAGAAGCCTGTCATATGAGATAATAAATATTGCGATCGTAGCACATGAACACAACGTACTTTCACGACAAGTTGCTGTGGTAACCAAGCCATTATGAAGCATGAGGTGTGATTGTCTAGAAAATTATGTAAATAGCATTTCTCAAAGGCTTAAATGACCACCCATAACAAATCAGTATTCTGGCATTGCGCATTCGATACACATGTAAGATGTTGGAAGCCGCATCCGTCGTACCTTGTGAGTGTTGTGTAGCTCCAAGTAAGATATTGTGCAATACCCATTCTTTACGTACTCATGTTCCAAGTAAATCTGCAGTGTGCTTTGTAGTACGGAATTCATTCCTCATGAAGCAACTAAAACCTTAACATTTGTGTCTTGTAGAGGAAACCTTACCACGGAGTACGACCCAACATCGGGGGTTGGAAAACTATTGAACAGTGGTAAGCTTCCTGTCACCTATTCTTAGCGCATTTGTCTCAGGTGATTATTTAGTTGACGGTAATGCTACACCATGGCAACTAAAATAAAGATTCGCATGTAAGTGTTACATTACATCGCAAGTAGTTGGACTGATATACCGAAACAAAAGTATACTACCCTGTAATGTAATGATGTTACTGTATAAAGCATTATTTCGTTCAAGACTTAACTACTGCCATTTAGTTTGGGCCTCTACAAAACAAGGAAATCTTCATAAAATTCATATTCTGCAAAAAAGGTTCCTACGTACTGTTGTAAACGTTCCTACGTGCTATCCCTCTGAAACCTTATTTTTGCAGTATATAATGTATTACCTGTTACTAAGACATATGACTATCGCCTCAGCAAACAATATAAAAACGAGGTGAACAATAATACGTGTTTTTTAAGCCACCTAGCAAACCTAAACACTCACTCCACTACATATAACAGGCGAAAGTTTGAGTGATGGCAAGTTCACACGTGCAGGACTACGTATGGTTTCCAAATGCTAAAAAACCGGCTTCCAAGATTGTTAAACGCACTGAATAAGGACAATATAGAACCCGAGAACATTACTGTCAAGAAACTTCGTGATCACTTTGGTAATTAAAAAAAAAAACTTAATATCGCTAGTTCTCTGGTTGTAGTTTCATTTCCGGCGATAAACGCTTGTCGGAATTTTATGCTCTCTTTCCTTATGATGCTTTGTATAGGTTATTTGTTTCAATGTAATAACTTTTGTTTTGTTGATTGTGAATGCTGACTTTTATTTTTTTTTTTCCGATGTATGGTGGAATCTCAATGCATGTAACTTGTAGTTCTAGACCTGAATTGCGGTTTGCTGAAACGTTGAATGCCGTCGTTTTATGTTTTTTCCCCTCTCTCTGCTCAAAATAACTAGTGCGAATTTCTGTGTTTAGTTATATATTTTGCTGACCACTGTGAGATGTTGCCAGTGCGGGGAGAGAGAGAGACTCTTTAATGAAATACAGAGAATTTAGCCGGCGTTTCAATATCGCTGGCATGCTACTCTGCGTAGGGAGGGGATTTTGGGAGATAAAGACAGAAGGAGAGCAGCGTGGAAGTGGTAAAAGAAAAAAAAAACGAAGATAAAATGCGGCCATGAAATGGGTACTAAGGATGCAATGGCGAGTATTGATGTAACCTATGGAATGATGGAGTGCATAGTCCGACAAATGGGCTGACGAAGTTCACTGCATGAAGAATGCATGAAGGTAACGCGCAAGTGAATTTAGAGCTTATCGAGATGTCCAATGTCTTTTAAATATGTAAAAAGAAAATTCATTGCAAGTCTCTCCTGTGGTCTTGTCAAGCTGCCATTGTGACAGCTTTTTCCGCAGGCCTCCGGCATCTAGTATGCCTAATGTGAATAAAGTTATTATTATTACATCATTGAGTAATACACTCTTGACGCATTCCCTGAAGGGTCGCTTTTTAGAAATTGCTTTATTTCTTTGCCGGTTCGTAATGCTGCGTGGAGTAAATACAGAATATAGAGACCTAGTCTGGAGTTTAATGACAGAGAAAAATGTATCAGTTAGCTATAATGCATTTGAAGAAAGCAAAATGATCGGCGCGTCACGCATTCTTCCTGAAAATTGCTGTCTTTTATGAAGACAATAAAACATCCGTTGCTAGATAATTTATTGCACTTGCTATTGGGCTTTAAAACAGCTTACTGGTAAGCAGCTAAACTAAAAAAACTAGCCCTCATGTAATTCGCTCAGGTATGGGACGAGCCACGCTTACGAGAGCCTAAGTGAATACAATTAACTGCCGAGCTACTTCATAAAGTTCCTGCCTGTTGGCAGTACTTTGATGTATATTTATTTCTTCAGTCACTCTTTTCACGCATTTTGAGTCGATGGCTGAATATATTAGGCTGAACCAAGAAAGAATATGGCGCCGCTGGCTTAATTGTCGCGTGGAAGAACGGGTATAATTAACGGATCTTGCATATACTGCAGCAAAGATTTATTCTCGGCCAATATTTTGGGAACACTAGGGGTGTACTCATGCTTGTGCTAGTTTCTTGACAAAAAATTGCTGTAAATATTAAGGTGATCATGGAGCCATAGATCTGTAAAAAATGCGGAAAACTTTTCATCACCATTTTTCCATAGTAGAACTAGACAAAACGTTTAAGCTACGTGCGAGGAAGAAAAAAAAATAGAAAAGAAGAAAACTACGAACTATATGAAACGCTGCGTTATTGAATACCTATAGAAAGGATCAAGTGCTTTTTCGTGCTATTTGTTTGACGGCATTTATTGTTCAACATTGCAGACCTGCCAGAAAATTTGGAAATCTTATTGCCACCATACAACGGTGAAGCTTATTACCTGAAGCTCAGTAAGTAAACTTCGATGAGAGTCTACTTGAATACTGACCCATGGGAATATAGTGAATATTCATCATTTTCTTGCCTATTACGAAATACTGAAAATTACCCGACTGAGATCAGCAAGCAGTATGTGCCCAATGCAAGGACAACACGTGGTTCACTCTAACTGAGCTGAACATCGAGTTTCTGCGAAACATGTGGACAGCAATAATGTACTAGTAAAGAAGGAGAATATTTTAATCAGCAACTGCTCTGTTTTCATGTGTAACTTATGTGTGAGAGAAATAACCACGCTAAATATTGGCTTTCAAGTTTAGTCAGTGCGCAGAAAAGCGTTCTCGAATTATTTAGTTACGCATGGTGAAGCCACACCCTAGTTCTAATCTCGCAATGTTCTACACATCTTAACCTGTAGCTTATACAATGCATGCAAATCCTCCTGATTACTGAGGTCAGTCCTAAACATCCTGGTCGGTGTTTAATGCATGCAAACTTAGTGCACTAGACAACCAACAGATCAGGACCATGGAAATAAAACTACCCTCTTTCAATCGCACTATATTTTATTCCTTTCGAATTCTGCCCTTCACTCAAACGGGGCCACACCGCCGCTATCGCTGAAACGCGTCGATGGCTATGGCGGACAAAAATAATCGATAGAAAGTATGAGGGGGCGCAGTAAAAGGGCGATTCTATTTTGATCATTTTCCTCATATCGCTAAAATCTCATGAAACGTTATATCCCGGTTGTCGCTTGAAGGGGGCAGTGTGCGCGATAGACGATAAAAATGGAGTTGAATGTAAAAAAAAATGGCATTATTGTTTGCACACTAACATCATGTCTGGAAACATAGGGCTCCTCGCGGACTCCGGAGGCGGCAGGGGTATTGCCTGCGCCATCGTCTGCTACTGTGCACGGGTCGCATATCGCGCCATTTGAATACTGCCTTCTTGTAGGGCTGTCTAGGCTGTCTTTTTTGAACGACAGTACATGTGAGCAAGTGTAGCGCATGAGGCAGCATGTCGAACTGCGCGATAAGCTTGTGCGATTCCTTGATGCAGCCAGCTGATTAAGCGCCGTGAAGCACCCCCTTTGACAAAAGTAACCGAGCAACAGGTTTTTGCTTCTCAACCGTATAACGGAGCCTTTACAGCAGCCCTAAAGACCGAACGGTGCCATAGTGTAAGGGCAAGGTCTCACCTTTCTTTACACAGAATACGAGCTTAAGGGCTGTGATGAGTGCTTCGCCACGCGGCTAAGAAACAAACCACCTGTGCCGGGTTACTTTTGGCAAGGACTGTACGTACAGCCTCTCAACACACATTGCTGTTGCTACACATTTATCGGGATGTTCTAAAAGAGGCAACCGCTTCGAATTGACATTTCATACTTTTTAATACTCTTCTTCAAAGCACATGCCGGCGGCTAACGAACGGGCCTCATCTGAAATAAGATTTTTTTTTAATTTTGTTCGCATCGATGTCTATAGGCCGCACTTTCGCCCGGTAGCCCCATGCAGAGCTAACTCCGGCGCGTACATTTTGAGGTGTTTTAAAAGTACATTGGCTATGAAATGACATTTCATACTTACACCTTCTGACCTGGGGAGTTGGTCGGCTTTTGGTAAGGGAAGGACGACCTCATATGTGCGCTGTGACACCAGAGAACTGCATCACAAACTTTTGTTTAAATGCATTTCTTTGGGTCCTACCCCACTTTCTTATCCCCACCCGGCGACAGCAGCGACAGCTTCACTTGATTGCCTCAGAGATCGGTGTTCATCAATACCTGCCCGGATGCTGAACATTTCATGCATTGAATAGTCTTATTAATGCAGTGGTTCAGACTTCTAGGCGGTGAAGGCAACAGCTACATTCATCGGGGAAAACTCGACACGCGTGCCCTCTCGCGTACTGTTGCATCCACGCTGTGCACCTTATAGTTGACGAGCCTAGTGCAATGCACATGGCACTCGACGTACGTTGACAACGGCTAACACGTTTTCGGCGTTATTTTTGTTTCTTTTACTTGTGCCGCTGCACGACTCCCAAATCATGCGCGCGGGTTTTCACTCTTCCAGCACTCCCGTCTCAGAATAACCGCGTGGTATACAAGATTTACGACACCTCGGGGCTGTGCATCAATGCAGCCACGCTACTTTTCAAGACGTGCTACGACTGCGACGACGACTGCCCGTCCGGCGGCACAAACTGCAAGAACGGGGGAGGAGTATCGCAGAGCAGACCTCGCCAGAAATTGGGCTGCCCCCAGATGCAGTTCACCCGCTACCCGCAGCCCGAGCCGTTCCCTCTTTGCGCTGACTATCGGTCTTGCACATAAAGGCACAAGAGTGCCTTTCTAGGCAGTCTGCAACCTCATTATATGAAATAAAGTGTAGTACGACGCTTAATTGTTTTCGCTTGTAATTAATATTAGTCACACCTAAAAGTGTTTTCAGTTAGAAGTAACGCAGCGCTTTTTTTTTCGGACAGGCGCAAAAAGAGATGTAATGTGTTAATCTGTGTTGCGTGGCTTCGTCTGTCTTCCCGTCAAAAATAGCGCTAACTTTCTTCGTATTGGAAACATGCTTATTGGAAACTTTGGGATGTAGGCCTAAGTGGTGTAGGCCTCGTCTGGAGGCAAGCTATGTATGCCTTCTTTAGCCTCTGCTCTTGATCATATTGTATTATATGGCCAAATAAACACAATTGTACATCTAACTAGGCGCACAGGCTGTTTTCCAGACTTTTTTCAAAGGCAGTCATCAGCCATTTGCAGAATTGCTTGACCGCAGCAGATGAAAGGCACATTCACGTGTAGCGCAAGCGTGTCATGAACAGACATAGGCACTATCACGACGGCGAGCACTCATGAGGGTGCCTAACCCTCACTCATGTTGGCTTCACACGCAGAGGAGAAGGTGACCATTCCGTTCTGCACGGTTCTTTCTAGTGTCATCTGCGGTGAGCATCAAAAATAACGAAAACAATAACACTATATGATAAAGTGAATTAAATCGAAATTAACACACCGTTCCAAGAATTTGACACCTGGTTTCTTCAGGACTTTTCAAAACATTCCGTTGAAATTAAGTGGTTGCTTTTCAAGAACAAAACGCACGAGTTAGTACTGACGCACATACTGACTATTACTCTAACAGAAAAACAGTCGTCATCATGGTTCAACACCATGTTGAAACGTTTTAACAACAAACAGAAAAGTCTCTTCGTTCAGCTAAACAAACTAACAACCAATGTTCGTAGCAGAAGTATTACGCTGCGGAAAAAAATGCATGAATCAGTTACTAAAAAAAATGCGTTTTTTCTATTCATATGTACTGCCAACAATGATAAAAACAACCCTTAAATATTTTGGAGTACTATTTGCCCGAAACGCTCGCAACCATTACAATTTTACAATCACCAAAACAGTCCAATTCATAACCGTGAATTAGACGAACTTAACCACACACTCAGCTGTGTATTTACTCGAGATCCCCCTAACGTTAGGCTATATTTTTCTAGTTGCAGTCCCTGGTCATGCATGATATGAGCTTTAATCCTTTGGGTATCATGAGAATCATTGAGTCACTAAAGTTTATACCCTCATCAAGTGTCGAGGGCATCAATCTAAAAGTGCTGAAATATGCAAAAATTGGTGTAAGTGGGATTGTATGCCTTATTTTCAAGCAATGGGTGTCATCAGGAGCAGTGCCGGAAGACTGGAAAGTAAGATCGTTCCAGATGTGAGAAAAGGTCCTAAATTCTCATGTTCTAGTCACCATCGTATTTCACTAACAAACGTTTGTTCAACGCTAATGGTGCATGCGCTGTACTCTCACATAGTAAATTTCCTAATGTCTATAGTATTTTTTCATCCCAATCAGCATTGCTTTCGCAAAAGACTCTCATGTGACAACATCGCCTTTTGACTGGATTGAAATATACCTGTAGACGCTCTCTTTTTGGATTTTGAAAGGCTTTTGACAAAGTTTCTCACACACCACTTCTTCTTAAACATTCACGATTACACATTAACTCTATTGTATTGGACTGGGTATGCAATTTTGTTGCTAACCGAAAGCAATTTGTGAACACTAACAAACACTCATCCGCTTGCTATTCAGTACTCCTCAGGGCACTGTGCATGCAGCCTCGCTCTTTCTACTCTGCATTAATCAGCCGCCTAATAATATTGTTTCCCACTTCCACCTTTTTGAAGGTGCTTGAGTCATCTACCGCCCATCCGTAACAGTTCTGACTCTTGCATACCTCAACACGACCTTAAATGTGTGGAAACCTGGTGCGACAAACGGTTAATGCCCTCAAACACTAACCAAACGTCATTACTCTCTTTTCATCGACCCCAGCACTGCCAACCCTCCAGGTATGCTATCTGCGCCTGCGAAGTTTCATCTGTCCAGTCATATAAATACCTTGGCCTCACCTTTTCTAACAGCCACTGCGGTAGCTCTGTGTTTATGGTGCTCGGCTGCTGACTCGAATGATGCGGGTTCGATCCCGGCCGTGGCGATCGCATTTCTATGGAGGCGAAATTCAAGAGACCCTTGCACTGTGAGATGTCAGTGCACGTTAAAAAACCCCAGGTGGTCAAAATTAACCGGAGCGCTTCACTACGGCATCCCTCACAGCGTGCGTCACTTTGGAATGTTAAACCTGGCAAACCAAACCCGAACATACTACGAACATTTGTAACGAAGACAACTCACCCATAGACAACTCACCCAAGACAACTCACCCAAGACAACTCACCCAACTCACCCAAGACAACTCACCCATGGTTACTTCCATAGAAGCTTGCGCCTCGCCCCTGCCTGGGTGAAAATGTTAACCTAGCTCACACTTGTTCGACCTAGGCTAGAACACCTAAGCCCAGTCTGGGGCCCTCATCAATCTATTGTTTGCAACATCCTTGAATCAGTTCAAAATCACGCAGCCAGATTTATTTTTTTTTTCAGGCTTCTCTTATCACTCCAGCGTAAATGCTCTTAAATCACAGGCTCTCCTCACTAATCTCAAATTGAGACGATGCATTAGGCTGTGCCTCATTCACAAATTTTATCCTTCAGCCCTTTATGTTTCAGTCATCTTCCCAGCTCATCGCTAATCAAGCCGCGTAAGCCATCCTAAAGCCGCCTACCCTCCTACAGCACAGACTACAGCTCAACAGCTCATCGCTATTTCTTTGTCAAAACTGCTCGGGACTAGAAACGTCTGCGAATGGACTCTGTGCGCGACTCCAGTCCATCTCAATTCATCCATGGCCGCCATCGAATCATTCTTCAAGTGAACAATCCTCCCATTCCTCATGTAATACGCCATTCCTAGGGCATTTGAGGTACTGATAATAAATATATTTTAAAAAAATTCAGTCGATGTGTTCTGAATAGGTGCTAACATCCCAAAGATGCAGATGTGCTGTCACAGACATCGTAGAAGGGGCTGAGACATAATTCGGTCACTCGGTATTGTTTCAGCTGTGCTGACATCGCACAATGCATGAGTGGTTTGTTTTTCGCGGCACGCATTTCATCCCATGCCCTTGGGTTAACCAGCGGATTGTAAAAGCCACTAGGCCAGCCCGGCAAGTAACAATTCAATTTTTTTTTATACCTTGGCGTTTCGATACCTGTGAGGGCCGCACAGTTTTCTTATATCGTTAAAGAGGGGGTTAGTTGAAATAAATAAACAATTAGAGCCTTTGTGCGACAAAATTCTGCTGACTAAAGCTTACTGGCATCAGCATGATGGAATAGGAACTGTTATTGCTTTAATGCAGCACATATCGGAGGAGCATTTGGTCAAAGAGTAACACTGGAGGCGATGCTCTCAGCTAAATTGCAAGCCTTCCGAAGTAAGTTGATGTATGTGAGTGGTCGAGAAGATAAACGGGGATGCCGGTAGACAAGAGACGGGGTGCCGCTATGGGTAGGCAGTAGTAAAACACAGTAAAATAATAAATAGAGCTAGCGAGATCAAAACGCCTTTGAACAAATTTGACCTTATGTGACTTAAGACCCATAATACGTCCTTCCAATCAGTGCCATCAAGACATTTGGACGCTTCGAGCGTCACTTTTCCTTGTGGCCTCTCTTAAATTTTGTTAAAAGCACACAGAAGTTTCTTTTTTCTTTTCCGTGTCTGTTCAACAAGTGTTCTTGACTATATCTCGAGCGAAGCCGAATTAAGAGCTGAAATCAGTATGGTTGTCACATCATAGTATAATTTATAGCCCATATGGAGGACGCCTGGCATTGCTATAAAAAGTTACAGTCGTACGGGACCTTGTTCTCGTTTTTTACATCTAGGTTGAAAAAAATGCAAGCAAAACGCAGTGAAAATGTAAAAACAAGGATTTCCTTCTTAACATGATTATGCAGAGGGATCGAAACAAGCAAAGAAAGCATTATACGCTTTCAAAAATTACTATAGAAAGACCTGAAGCGTTCCGGAATATTTTTCATCTGTTTATAAGCGGACTGATAAGGTCTGTTTCGAAGAAACAGACGCGCACAATGTACTTTTTAACATACCAACGCCACTTTCCTGCGCCTTGTAAGCACAAGATGCGACTTCGTCTTCATCTGTACATATCCATCATCATCGCTCATCTTCTTCTTCGAAGGGTTGGTCGCCATATTTGCGGGTGCCATTAAAGCTCGCTCCATCCTGCGCTCTGTCTCCCGTCTCACAAGTGGTGGAGGTGCTGGGTAACCCCACTTGGACCATCACCACACTCCAGCGCGAGCCTCCTATTTTTGCTGGTCTTCGTGGGGACGATGTCGAGGACTGGCTCGACCAATATAACCAGGTCAGTGCCTATAATCGTTGGGACTCAGGGATGAAACTTGTAAACGTGTCCTTCTACCTCACTGCCGTGGCCAAGACTTGGTTCGTCAACCACAAAGATGCCATCCCGGACTGGGCTCACTTCTCGGCACAGATACGACAAATTTTTGGCACATCTGGTGCAAGCCCCCCTGTCTACAAAAAAAAAGCTAGATACGCGCGTTCAGCTACCCGGTGAGTCCTACACATCCTACATTGAAGACGTGCTTGCCCTGTGTCGACGTGTCAACAGCGCTATGTCAGAGTACGATCGGGTACGTCATCTTCTGAAAGGGCTTGGGTCATTTGCTTTCAATACGCTTGCTGCTCAGAATCCAACGTCAGTCCAAGACATCCGAACAACTTGCCATCGTCTTGACGACCTTCAGTCACTTCGCTTAAAAGACACCTGGGACACCCCAATTTCACCCGACGTGGACTTACGCTCCCTCATTCGCTCCATTATCCGGGAGGAACTTCACGGCTCCACCTTACCGCCAGCCGACTCCCACCCAACCCCAGCTCCGTCGTCCTCACCTTTGCGTGATCTCATCAAAGACGAGCTCTCTTCGGTCACTCGTCCCTTGGCTGCGGAACCACCTGTACCGCGTTTTGTACCTACCTATGCCCAGATTGCTGCGACGCCTCCTGCTGCTGTTTACCCGTCCCATCGACAGCCCGTCCAGCAAACTCCGGTCTCTGTGTCCCCGAGCCCCGCTACGTGTCCTGTTTGGAGACCGCCTGCACGTCGGCCGGTGTGTCACTACTGCGGAATTCGCGGGCATGTTGCCCGTGTGTGCCGTCGGCGTCAGCGCGACGAGCGCGAGTGGTACCCAGACTTTCGCAACGGAGCTACGTACTCGTCACCTGCTTACCGCCCGACGTTTGCCACCAGTCCTCCTCGTCGCCCATCGTACGGGGACTTCTCCCAAGACGCTCCGCACTCGTCGTACGCTTACCGCCCACAGTTTGCCGACCATACTAATTATCGTCCCTCCTATCCCTCTACCTCTCCGGACCGCTCCTCGAACGACCGGTCGTCGCGCCGCCATTATTATTTTGCGGCCATAAGGCAAGTCTACTTACTACGAACTTGCGATAAAACAAAAGCATTGCACGGCACCGTTAGGTTCTTTATATGTGAGTTCTACTCTATATGTTCAGAAGCATAGGACCCAAAACACTATACTGCGGCGTACCAATTTGTAATTTGTACGTAATCGCATTTGAAAATACCCATTGCAAAATATCGTGATAGCGAGCACATGCAGTCGTACCACGTTAATACAACTCTTTTTTATGTGGATGACACATGAACCATTTTTCTCGACACAAAACATTTCCAATGTATATACGGCTCGGTAATATCGAAACTCATGGTCGGGACAAGGGACAGGATGAAAATGCAAGGTGTCCATTGGGACCCACGTATACTTGGCGCATTAATATGTACAGCGATGAGAACTTCGGCTATCTCAGTCAGATGTTTCTTCTCCTGAGTTTTATGTGCAAGATACCAGATAAGGGCATAACGCGGTGAGGCCTCTACCCGCATGACTGGTGTATCGCGGGTTCTCGCCAAAGACAGCGGAAAAGTTCAACTTACTCTGTATGGGCCTTTTTTGTTTTTATTTTCTGGTTTCATGCTTTTTTTTTGTATAATTTATCGCCTGTTCTGTCTCGTCGTTCCTTTCATGGTCATATTCCTGGAATTTCATCGCCTACATTGCCTGATATACATTTGTTGTTGATGTTGTTTAGTGGGTTCAGCGTTTTTTCCAGTTAACTGTGAAGTGTGATGTGTTTCAACGTTTTTTTGTTGTTCCTATTTTTCTGTTGCTTTCTGCTAATCTAAGTTTGTAAAGCGCCGCACGCGAATTGCCGCTACCTGCCAGGCGCTGCCATACAAGCCCAATGAGGCTTTGGCAGGCCTGAATCTGTAAGATGTCTTTGCAGTGCAGAATAAATTGATTGATTGATTGATTGATTGATTGATTGATTGATTGATTGATTGATTGATTGATTGATTGATTGATTGATTGATTGATTGATTGATTGATTGATTGATTGATTGATTGATTGATTGATTGATTGATTGATTGATTGATTGATTGATTGATTTTGTACCTACCTATGCCCAGATTGCTGCGACGCCTCCTGTATGGCGACGCCTCCTGTAAGCCGGCTGGGTAGGAAGGATGTCATAGCACCATGTCTTGTGCACCGCTAGGGGCTCAAAACTTCCCTGTGCGTTTCAAGATAAGGGAGTCCGAGGCAATGCACCTCCAGCTCCAAACATTGTCATTTTCACTCTGCTGCGCACTGCTATTCACTAAAGAAGACCTTGATCACCAAGTGATGCACTGAATTTTCTTTTTGAATTTGAATTTTTATTCACGACTAGCTATCTGTACGACTCACTTCATGGACAGTTTCACTCGAAAATTCAAGTATCCATATTAAGAAGGCACGGCTGCGAATGATTTCGTATGGTTAAGGGCATGGCCACGTATACCATCATATTCGTGTTTAATAATGGGGTTTTACCATTAGGACGTACCTAATGTCTTACTGAAATATATAAAAATTATTGGTATAAGCCTCAGGGGATCGATATGAATTAATATGTGATATTAATACCTTCATGGCGAACATTCAGAAAAGCTTCGCTTGGAAGGAGAAAAGAAAACGCTTATAACAGACAGGTGCTGAGCACCACCTCCTTTTAATTCTTAAAGTAGGCATGCTGTATTGCCCTGTACAGCGCATAGAACATAACAAATACATAGTCAACCCGCCAAAGCTTGTAAGGAGAACAGTTTTCTGGGTAAAAGAAACTAATTGTGTTACACCAACGCACGAAGATTTATTGCTTTTGCACAGACAACGATTGTATTTGCACCCTTTCCTGGGTATAAATGTGCAATCCAGGTTATAAATCTAGAGTGCAAAGGCTGCAAAAGGAACAGCCGAGAAGGCTAGCTGTCGCCAGCCGTTGCTGCCTGCTGGCTTCAATCTGTGTCACCCACAGCCCACGCGAACTCGCTCACCGAGGTGACACTTTTTGTCCTTCAAACTTCTCTCCATGCAGAGCGCTCGTTGTTTTTGATGCAGGAGTTATAAGCCTTAGAATACAAACTCATGGTCTATCTCGTCGTCCAGAGCAGACGTAAGCAATAAATGTGTTTCAGAAAGTGCATAGCGTAATCTAGGACAGCACTTAAATATATAGTTGTTGCAGTCGCCTCTGGAAGGCTCCGCCAACAGTAATTTTTAGATATTCAGCTTTCCATAGCTAGTGACAGCGCGCTCGGCTGCTTTCGCTGCTTAGTGTCGCAACCAGCGTCGCCAGCGCCGACATCCTTGAAAAGATGGTGGCGTCAGCACGCGCTAAGGATCGAGCTCGCGGCTGAGTGCAAAACGGCGTAGAGCAATTGCCCAAGACAACGTAGGGCAGTACAATAATTCCAGAGAAATCTGATCGTCTCTCGCTTGACAAAAAAGAGAAAATTTTGTGTGGCGCCGGCTTCTAGCAAATAACAATTATATATGAATACCACAAACCTCCTAGGCAATATCCCAAAATACGTGCATAGTGAATGTCTCTTTGCGCAACGTGTTGATGTTTCGAAATTTCAATACAAACAAAAAAAAATAAGAAGTGTGCGAAGTAAAGCTAAGCTTAAGGTTTCGTGCTTTCTTCAAAGTTCCTTCTTATTCCCTTAAAGATGAGAATCAAACTTTTACTGAAGAGGTATGGCCAACAAGTGTCCTGAACACGACCGCGTTCCGGGAAGTAAAGAGAAATCAATGACAGTGCCTGCAAGAAAATGGTATAATCATGACTGGCACTCTATATCACAATGGTTACACCTACCCTTGCCTCAGTTGTTCACCGAGTTTGTCTTTCCTAAGAGATCTACAATTCCCCAGAGCTATTCCAAAATTTTTCTGCACCTTTGCGCTCTTTCTGCACTTGTTTCGAGCATCCTCAGCTCCATAACGATAAGGAGGACAACCGATTTTTGTATTTCAAGTAATTTTGAATTGTATGTCTTGTAACCTGAATGTAGAGAAATGAGAACAAGGCCTGGAACTGCTGTGACCTAGTTATGGCAATGCCAAGTGTCCTCAATAATGGCTATAAAGCGCCACCGCTACACGGAATTCGCGCGTCTTGCAAGTCATTTCCTCTGGAAATCACATTAGGTAAGTGCTGTGCAGCTGGTTAAACTGGTAAGAACACGGTGGTTGAGCTTCGTCAGAGTTCCGAGTTATAGTGGAAGGACAATAACGGAGAGCACCAATGGACCCACACAGCGCTAACTTCCAACAACTTTATCTGGAAAAAGCACCGCTATTTACACATACTACATTGCCACGACACCAAATGTTATGCACGTGCACAGTTGGAAAGGAGGTAATCAAAATATTTTGTTCACAAATTGAATAAAGGCGTGCTCACGCAAGCACTTCGTAGTCTTGCTATCTCTCGTGAGCGCTTGTCTTTACTCTTTCTGAATAAGAAACGCGTATCAAAGAGCAGCTTACAACCCTCAGAGGCTTTGCAATGTTTTCAAGCTGCCCATCTAGTTCGTGGCTATATGTTACACTGTGAATATGCTCTCGAAGAAGCTATTAACACAACGACATTTTTGGCCGACATAGTATTGTGGAACTTTAGAGAGTGGAATTTTATTCACGACACCTTGTTTGCATTCAATAAATCAAACTTGATGCTTCTTTTTACATTCATTAGGCACCACGTTATGGTCACGGGTGTTTAACTCGCAGAGCCTGTTTCAATGCAGCTAGAAATTTGGAGACGTTGATGGCTTCCCGATTTTTATTGACAGTGAGCAGTATTCTTTTGAATCCAGTGCTTTTAATACACTTGCCGTGCTCAGACAAAGCTTTAAGCCGCTTGTTTTAAAATTCGAGCTAACTTCTAAACACAGGCTCCGCTTTCTGCACATTAACTTCCCCTTTCGGCCTTGTCCCTTCAATTCAGCTCATTTCAAAGCGGGGAAAAGAACGATTGCAAATCTTTTGGTTTCATTACCCCCCATAAATCCTGTCGACATTTTAAGCATAAAGTCTATCGCACCCGGGCCATCGTGGTCCTCTTTAGAACTTTACTGCAGAAAGATTGTTAAAAGAAAAATGAGCAGCCCAGAAAAAGCATATGCCCGTCCGTCCTCCCAAAAATAGAAAACACTTACAGTAATTCCTTCTACGCAGAGCGTCTCTCATTTCCTCAATTAGCCGCCGCGGTGGCTCAGTGGTTACGGCGCTCGGCTGCACACCCGAAAGACGCGGGTTCGATACCGGCCGCGGCGGGAAAATCCCGATGGAGAGGCGAAATTCTGGAGGCCCGTGTGCTGTGAGGTGCCAGTGCACGTTAAAAGAACCCCAGGTGGTCGAAATTTCTGGAGCCCTTCGCTACGGCCTCCCTCATAGCGTCGGTCGTTCTGGGACGTTAAAGGGAAACTGCATAAGTTTTAGAAATCAACGAGTTTAAGAGGGTCGAATGTGTGAAACTTGCAGGTAAAGCATGCGAAGTCCTTTTGGGCTAGCACTTGAAATAGTGAAGTAGTCGCCGATTAAAATCCGGACGCCCTTCAAGCTTCTCCGCAGCGCACAACGCCAAGTGGGGGGGCGCATGATGGCGTCATCGAAGGTATCGGTACATTTACAATGCACAAACGCCTGCTTTGAAGGAAAAAAACCAACACCACCGAAGGTGAACCCTGCCAGGAGTTGTTTGGCAGCGTCTAACGCGCCAGGGCAGGGTGTGGATGACGACAGCAGTAATTTGAAGTCATACCTTCCGTGACGTCACGCTGAGTTTTCCAGCACTCCTCCGGTGCATTGAGGAGAAGCGCAAAATTCAATCGTCGATTACGTCACTATTTTAAATGCTAGCACAAAAACACCTGGCATTCTTTACCTACATCCTATATAGATTTCAATCCTTGAATATCACGAAATTCTCAAAAAAGTGCTGCGGTTGCCCTTTAAACCCCCATAAACCACGGTCGGAAGTTAATCGCAAAACGGATGGATTTACAGATTATTTCCTCAGTCTCTTAGAAGGCTATCCAAGTTAAATAGACCTGACCGTATGTGCCTAATGATCGCAAAAAGAAGCATCAACCCGTTTCTTGAATGGAAACTATGTGTCGTGTATGAAATTATACTCTCGTGCGGACAACACCACGCGGGTCGAACCAGTCGTTGTCTTGACGACCACCTTCGAGAGAATAACCGCAATGTAAAAAATAAGAATTAAGAAGGACAGCTTGCCAAACATTCCAACACCTGGAAAGGTTGTAAGCCACACCTTGACAAGTGTTTTTTTAGCCGGGAAGAGACAAGCGTACACAACTAATCATCTAAGTGTAAAAGATAAGCAGATTAGTAAGTGCTTACGTGAGCATGTCTTGTGCCAATTTGTCAGAAATTCTAAAGATTGCAATTCTCCCTAATCCGAAATTTGAGTGCAGTTCTGTCGTTGCCTCAAGCTCTCTAAAGGCTCATTTGTCTTGCTTTGCTGGGTCGATGGTACGTCTGGCGACGAGGTGAGGTGAGGAGAAGAAACTTTATTTCCACTAGAAGAAGACCCGTGCCCCTCCGGGTCCACACGCAGGCGTCCGCGGAGGGCAGCGTCGCAGCTGGAAGACTAGCAACCATATAGTCGCGCAGCTTCTGCTGCCAGGCGGGTAGTCTTCTTCAACTAATACTACTATCGAACTAATATCGTCGCCAGGCAGCTGTCTGGCTACGATATTAGTTCGATAGTAGTATTAGTTGAAGAAGAAAACGACCATGTGCGATGCACAGCGCGTGAGAATATGTAAATTAGTTTGATAGCAGTATTAGTACAAGAAGAGGACGATATGCAGTGCACAGCGTGAGAGTGTGTTGCAGTTGGACACGAGGCGTGATCGGCTGCGGCGTTAGCGTAGTGCTCTTACTGTGTAGGCTCATTGTTTTGCTTTGGCGGCTCGTCGGCACGTATGGCGACTATACCATAGTAGCATTATTTACTGAAGACGATGATGTGCAATGCTCAGCGCGAGAGTGTGTTGCAGTCTAACACGTGGCGTGATCGAATGCTCTCGTGCAGTGGCCAGGGAAGCGGCTGTGTTGAGTGCTCCGCGGATTTTAGTCTGAGTGACAGCAATGTTGATTTTTATTTATTTATTTATTTATTTATTTATTTATTTATTTATTTATTTATTTATTTATTTATTTATTTATTTATTTATTTATTTATTTATTTATTTATTTATTTATTTATTTATTTATTTATTTATTTATTTATTTATTGTTTCCCACGCTTACACCGAAAGCGACGACGCACTTGAACCCAGGAACGGGCGAGAACTTATCTCCGTTCCGACGGACTACATGCATTTACGTTTGGCATCAGGGCAATGTAAAATGTATAAACAGTTCACAAAATTTGCAAACAAAGCTGTTGAAAGTTAGAGATGTATGTTTAAAATGTTGATGTCTGTTCTTGTCCTGTGATTTGCTATAACTCAGAAATGTGAACCAACAAGCCCAGTCTCTGCGTTACTTCTTCAGTGCAGTGCCTCAGCGGCCGTAGCCACAGCGCGGTAACAAAATGACGGCCATTGCTTCAAATTCGTCAATTATTCTTGTCTACTGTCATTAACGAAAACGTACGCAACGAACAGTCACGACTCAGTAGATTTCGCTCTCATTCTCCTTCCGCATGATTTTAGTGGAAATCCGGAAACTCGGATGTAGCAAAATTTCTTGGAGTGAAACATTTTTCTGAAATTTTACGCCTTGCACTCAGTTAGCAGTTGCATTTGGGAAGAATAAGCCGCATCTTTGAATTTAACCTGCATATTTTGAGACGGTGAAAATACGAGGCCAATTTTTCAGATGCAGGAGCAAGTAAATGATTTTTTTTTATGGTTGAGTTTACGCGAGTTTGCACTGCGAGTTTACGAGCGTATCGTCGCTCCAAAGTGACGCTAGAGTAGATAAGTGACTCCAGCAGTTTTTCTAGGGTGTCATGAATTCCAGACATTATAAAGCCTTGGAGAAAACAGTGAAACAGAAAGAAAAAGAAGAATGCGTGCATGTTTCGTGTACTAGGGGCTTTAGAGAAGATCATGAATGATTTTTAAAAAGCGTTTTTGAGGTAAAGAGAATTTTTTGCGGCATAGAAAACTGCTGTAGGCGAAAGCCAAAAAAAACAGGAAAATTATTTTAATCGTAGTAAAGTAATTAACTAAATTTTAATAGCCAACTCTTCAACTATTACAGATAGGCACCTGGCAGAGTTGTAGCTGGCCGTTAATAATAGCCACATCAGGTTTTAAAATTTCCAAAGCGGTTACCATTGGCACTGCGGCTCGACAAAATTTGGCCATTTTGACTAGTTACGTGCACTGAAGGCGTTGCCTTGCCTGCATGCTTCTGGAAAGCGCTTTATTTTGGCACGATGTACCCAAATTTTGTCGACCCACAGCGGCGAGGGTAATGGCGTTCACGTTTTGGAAATTCTAAAACCTAACATGACTATTACTAACGGCCGGCTGCAAATCTAATGCAATCACCTGCCTATCGGTAATAGTTAAAAAGTTAACTATTATACTTAATCAAATTACTAATCAACATCATTTGCGTCTTTCTTGACGTCCGCCAACACCGTCATTACTACGCCGCAAAAACTTTTCTTTACTTCAAAAATCCCATTTTTAAAAATTAGTGATCACTTTCCCTGAAACATCTGGTATAGTTTGAGCATAACATCTCTGTACACTGAGCATAACATGTATATCTGCAGACCTCCCATCGTTGCGATGACTGCAAACAAGTTCGAGCCGCTGTTGTTGCTTCGTGCGGTCTTAGCCGTCCTCGTGTTCTCGGCAGTGGAAGCGAGCTACACGAGAGCATTTTATGAGGTGACTACCATTCTGATTTTCGTGTTCAACCAGGCATATATTAACTGGGATTTAGTTTCGAACAGTTGGTGAAGGGGCACAGAAAAAAAAAACTAGAGGGCACACGTACGCTTCCCTTAATGGTACGACACGATAGCGTTAATGGGTTACTAACCATGTACGCAAATTTTTTTATTTCTCGATTTTGCAATCATAGCTCCGCGGGGATCCTCACATCGCTCTTGGCACAGAGGTGCAGCGGTTAAGTTATGCGCCACTGCCCTGAGATGGCAGGCGGTGCCACTGGAGGCGCTTATGCGGCACAGGTTGCTGTTCGTGAGCGACCTCTTGCGGCCAGTCATTAATTTAACTTGCGCCTGCGACGATGGTCACCTTAATCACAATCTGGTGGGCAGATTGCGATGACACCGCAAGGTCATCGAATTGGAGGCCAGTGTATGCTGAAGGAGTGACCAGTTTTTTGCGGCAGATTCGGCTACGCTGCTTTTAACGGTCACCGACGTCGGACAATTTTTATCGACATGGGAACGCTTGTGTGTGCTTCACAGGCACTTTGAGAACTGGCTCTAGGGCAAAGTATGCCGCCCAAATTGGTAGATTGCTTTTGGTGGCGTTGATACAATATAAAATTCGCACATTATGGCTTTTCAGTTTTAGGAGGTTATATTTAATCAAAGCCACTAAAGAGCAGGCTGATTCATGTTTTTGTTTGTTTGTGCGTTGCTAGCGCCTACACCGGCATGCATGCGGTCTTGTGCTTCCTAGCGTAGCTGTCTAGATTCGACGCGTATGCCCATTCTTAACCACTGTCTTTTTCCATCTTGTCTCGCAAGCCTTGTAATCTGCTTAGAACGTTCGTCCCATAATTATGATGTCACGAATAGCTCCTTTAACAGCAATTCATTCAAGGCAAGAATTATCTCCTCCGTCATCGTGATTATGCCGGCACGCCTTCGTCAGTAATGCTCTGTCGCAGAAAGTCTCTCACTTCATAATTTTGCATTTATACCGTGCGTAGGGACATGCAAAAAACTCGCGAAATCCAGGCCATGAAATCCAAAGAAAGAACCCCGTGGGTTTCGCAATATTAATTAGCATGAAAATCTCAAGAGGAAGAAGTTAACCTTAAAACCCAGATTACGACGTCTCTCATAGCTCATTTGCATCTTCGAGACGGAAAATTCAGCATACTACATATCTACTAAACTTTGTTGTCGAGCAGGATGTTTTCTGCCAAAGATGTTTAGCATACTGGCTTTGGCTTTATTTAGCAAAAATTGGAGCCGCCATACCGTAAAGCTGCAGCGATAGTATATAAGGCAGCCTGTTTTTAATAAAAATTCATTTGGTAGTTCAGCGCTTGTCCTGTGTTCTTATGTCTCTCTTTCGTCCTCTTTGCTTCACGCTGCTGCTTTACACGATGATTCATCGATTCATCAACTACTCCACACCATTATATTATAATTTAAATATCTGCCTTCGATCAGATCTCTGTGACTTAGCCTTTTGGGTAAATATCAGTGATGTACAGATTATCGACACGTTCTGAGTCTGTGGGGTCCCTCAATGCTTACGACCGTAAACTGGGCTCAGGACTTAAACTCGGGCTTTTGCGATTCCACCTGCATAAGAACACAATCTATGAGTCCAAAAGCAATGAGCCTTTTTTCCTTCTTAGAGTCCCATATCTAACTTTCATTGAAACCGTGATACCACAAAGGGAATTTTTTACGTGAAGACGGGCGACTAGACAGCGCTTTTTAAAGGCTTTTGGTTGGAGCACATGCACAGAGCTCCAGGCCTAAGACAAGAAGCTTTCTGTAAATTTGAGCCGGTTTGATACTGGCTTAAACCTTTTCACCAAGGTCCACGTGTTTTACATATTACAGTCAGCTACTAACCATTGCTTGTTTTTTAATGATATGACGTAGACGGATGAAGCTGTTTCAGTTTTGCTGCTAATACAGTACGTTAATGCAGATATCTATAAAATCGCTTTATAGGCCATGTTTCTGGTGCTGATTATTTCTGCCCAAATATTTCAATTAACTAAGCATATATTTGGTTTTTCTCACATGAGGCCACTGTGACGTACGGTCTTCGCGTTTATTTATTGCTTACTTGGTCATTTGCTTTTTCATTATTTATATATTTCGGGCGAGCTTGAGTTCGTACCCGCTCGCTGTAGGTGATGCAGAGGCGGCCGTTGATGACGTACGAGTGCTACCGGACGGGAGTAACAGTTGAGCCTGAGAGCGCCGTGAATTTCGAAGCCGTATGGGACGGCACCAAGCCCAGGAACAACAAGGTCTTCGGCACCACGTGGTATGAAACACGTGGGAGGCTAGACAGCTACGTGATGTGAGTACACATTTGGAGTCAAACCGGCAAAGGAAGTTAGTAATGTTCTCTTTGAATGCGGTCAGTTGCAGTAGGAATAAATACTTTCAGTAGCCAAACAAAATATTTCGTCCTTTCGTCGTAAAGGCTGTTTTTTTTGTTGTTTTCTACTAGTCTTCTATAGTGCTGCAGTTTTTCTCTAATACTTTCCTGTAGTCTTCAGTACTTTTCTATAGCAACTACATGAAATTCTGTTGCTGAAACTAAAAGTTCTGTACTTACTAAAAGATGACAGCAAAAATAACACAGAAAATCTGTTCTGACGACAGAGGTTTTATGTCTTTTCTTCATTGAAAATTAACACACTGTAGCGCACACAAATTCAGAACCATCATTGTTATGAACACGGTATGATTGTAGAAGCATTATCATAACACTCGTGATTCAGTTTAATAAGAACAATGTTGCTACTGCGCCCACCAGCGGAGAAGGGTCGTTGTTCTGGGATAGGAATTAGCAATGATTACAGAGGTAAAATGGACTGTGCGCTAAACACTACATATATAATCCCAGGCAGCCGAGGAAGCGGAAAGCGAATGTGACTGGAACTTAATTTTGTGCATTTCGACAGTCATATCTTTCAGTGCATTACTTTCGACATTTATTGAGCTCACACTGCGCGGAGATTAGACTGGCGCATAGAGTTTCCTCTTGTAAGTGCAGATGGCGATTTGAGCTTTATTCGGCAAGAATACTTCTCGCGAATAATACTGGACATGCGCTTATAGTTTGTGCGGATGCCACCAGCCGCTACACGACGGTGAGCTTTCAAAAACGCTTGTAAGTCGTCGGTGTGATGGCAGGAAGCATTGTATAAGTCAGATTCAGCCGCACCAAGTATGATTAATTCGTAAGTATTGACGTCTTCGCTCACCATTTCACCGGATGGTTCTGTATCTTTGCACAACAATTGAAAGCATCTCTACTCAACACCGCCGCGCTCGATACTGGCGGCCGAGAAATGACACCAGTACCTGTTGCTGACGTTCAAGACTTATGGGCACTTAGTGGTAACTGTACGCAATCATGTACTACACCATGTGTGACGTTAACACTGTCAGTTAGCAAACGATGTATGCCTCTACTTGTGGTATCTAAATCATCGTTGATCGGTTTCTTGGAGCCAGAACAACCGGGAAATTATGTTTGCAAACTTTGAAGCCTTACCTACACTGCGGTGAAACGAGAAGGCCGTTTTGTTGATGTTCACAATTCTTTTACACTTCGATGCGTGACGACCAGTGTTTGCAGATGAACGAACTTCAAGTTCATACTTTTTAAACACTAGTTCCGGCACATGTTCGATGAGATGAATCATTCTATACCACCTTTTATGAAAATCGCCGGCTTAAGTAGCCTGTCACGAGATAATATTACGATGGTAGCAAAAGAACACAACATGCCTTCACGACACGCTGCTGTGGTAAACAAACCATTTAAAGCGTGTGGCGTCATTGCTGCTCAGAAAGAGATGTAATTAAGGTTTTCACAGAAATTTACATGACCACTCATAATTAATCAGTGTTCTGTGTCAGTACGCACTCGTCACAAATGTTACAAGCTGCATCGGTCGTGTTCAATGAATGGTATGCAGATTTAGCGCAGATATTTGCAATATTCATTCTGAAAGTACTTTTCTTGCAAGTAGATTCACGGTGCGGTTTTTAGTACGAAACTGTTTCTGTATGTAGTAAATTAAACCTAAACATTGGTGTCTTGTAGGGGAAACTTCACGACGGAGTACAACCCACCAGCGGGGTTTGGAAATTTTGTGAGCGGTGGTAAGCTTTTTGAGACGCATCGTAAGCGCACTTTCTTCAGATTATTATTTAGTGGACGTTAGCGCCTCATGGTGGCAGCAAATATAATGAATTACTTATGGGTGTTATATCCTTGATGAAAGTACTATTGACACAGTTGACTGAAAAATCGTTTTTTAGAACTTGGCTGACTTTCTTGGCCTGTTCCTATCCTGCGCGGAATCACTACGACATATTAAGAAACAGTATGGCGTTGGATGAGAAACTAAAATATATAAGTTAGCTATGCAGCAATTGAATAAATGAAAAGCAGCTGTATGTCATGAATTCTGCCTGCCAATTGTTGATCTTTTAAAAATACTGTAAAACATGCGTTCGTAGATAAATAACTGGAACTGCTACTTGGCTAAAAAACAGTTTTCTGATATACAAAAAAAAAAAAGTCGTAAATCTAGCTCATGTTATTCCTTCGGCTGGAGGACGAACCACGCTTACGAGAGGCGAAATGAATATAATGAACTGCCGCACTCGTGAATGACGTTGCTGTCTGTTGCACAATATTTGTGTGCTTTTATCACTTGAATCCTGTCCCTATCATGTCTTAGAACACATGCGCAATCTGACTGCTAAATATGTTAGACTGCACCAAGCAACGAATATGGCGTCACGGGATTTCTTGTCGCTAAGAATGACGGCTATGCTTAATTGAGGTTTAGACACAGAAGCAAAGTTTTATTCTTGGTTGATACTTTGCGGACAGTGGTGGATATTCTCATCTTTGGGAGAGTTTTGTGGCGCAAAATTATTAGGAACATTAAGGTGCGCATGTAGCCACCGATCTCTTAAGAAATGCGGGAAACGTTTCATCATTATTCCAGTATATTTTTACTAAATATATTGTTTGAACTCCGTGCAAGGAAGATAAAAATTATGAAAATTGGACACAACCGCTAACAACATGAAATGCAAACTTTTTGAAAGCATACAGTAAGAATCGGGTACGATGCTATTTCTTTGACAGTATTAATTGCATGACATTGCAGACCTCCAAGAAATCGTGGAAATTGTATTGCCACCATACAACGGTGAAGCATATTACATGAAAATCAGTAAGTAAATTTTGATGAAAGTCCGCTTGAGTAATGAAGCATGGGATTATTCTGAGTTTTCTATATTTTATTGCCTGACATGAATTTCGAGAAACTAAAACTGTCTTATGTTATTACCCGGTGGCGCTGCAATCCATAAACACCCGAATTTCTGCCACCTCGCATCTCCTTTTTTTATACATGGGCCCTATGGGGTATTTCGCAGATTTTAATATCAAAGAGCTGTAGCGGCGGGGGGGGGGGGGGGGGGGGGGGTATCATCAGCGCCTTCCTCCGCAACGGCGCACGGGTTGCCCGTCACATCATTCGAGAGTTGCTTTTAATGTCTACTAGACCTGTCAAGGCTGTGTAGGTTTAACTACTGCATATGCGAGCAAATGTAACGCGCGCGGCAGCATTTTCAACAGCACAGGAAGCTTGTGCGATTCTTAGAAACTACCAGCTGCTTCAGCGCTGAGACATCGCGTGAGGCATATCTAGCATCCTCCATAAGGGCGCCATAAAATAGGAATATCATTTTGTAAGGTTTGTTTACATCTATTTCTATGGGCCGCGCTCCCGCTGAAGGGTATGCTTGTGCTCCGCCTTAAGGGTACGACGCGATGACCTAATGGGTTAATTCCCATATATGAACAATGTCATTCTCTACATTGGATCCATAGATCCCTAGGAGTCCTCGTACCCCAAATGGCGCAAGGGCATAGCGGTTGAACGATGTTCCACTGCCCTGCGATGGCAAGTGCTCCCAGCAGTGGGCCTTGTGCGGCCCAGATTGACGTTCCCGAGCTACCAATGAAAAACTGCCACCTGTCATGGTGGGTAGTTTTCTCACACTCCGGTGGGTAAGTTTTTGTAATGACGCCACAAGGACACGTGACCTATAGGTGGCCCACCTGGCTCATAGATTGCTCTCTGGGCGCCCCTTGCCAAAGTCATGCTCGTGATTTTTCGCTCACAACGCCGGCAAAGCCGACGCCGACAATGCCGAAGCCGGATTTTCTATGTAACGTGGCCTTTAACGCTCTCGCGTTAAAATACATCGGATTCGAAATTAAGTATCATACGCATTGTGTTGGGGGACATAGGTCTGTTTTTGTTAATGAAGGGAAGAGCTCATATGCGCACTCTCAAATCGGAGGAACACCTCAGAAACATGTGCATAAATGTATTCCTTCGGGTCCTACCCCGTGTTGTTAACACCGCCCTGCAAAAGTAACAACGTCCGCGTGTCTTATTTGCGTCCCAGATTCGGGTCAGTCGATGCCTGCCCAGGTCAAGTCAAGTCAAGTCAACTTTATTCCAGACATGTAAAGAAAATCACATGGCTGAGGAGGAGGGAAAAAAAGCCGCAATATTGCGGCTTGAGAACGTTCCCTTCCCCCAAACTACATCGGCGGCAGGGATAAGGAAAGCGTGTAAAGCATACATACAAACATACAAAGCACTTAGTTCACAATTTGAACATAACAAAAAAGAAATCGAAAAAATAAGAATATACGGTTTATCCGCTACCGGAAAAGCAATGAACATTATATATCTTACATGACATACAAAAAGAAAAGCCATTTGAAAGCAAACACATTCCAACACAAAGAGAAATCAAGGCATCGCAACGGCAAGGCTAGAAAATATTATAAAAATAAAGTTTTCATCTGTTGGTTCGAAGGTGAACGAACGGAAGAGCTGGGTAGGTGAAATTGATTAAGCAAAGTAGGTAAGGCGTAATTTAGTGTCTGAAATCCGTAATTAGTGCGAGGACGTGGAACATACCAAACTTCATGATGGCGAGTTAGATGGGAGTGTGTATTTTCGCGAGCATATTTTCACGGTCCTGAGCATTTCAGACACTGAGTAGACATATTCAGGCGATGGCGTTAAGCAGCTCGTGTCGCGAAAAATCCCCCGGTTCCGCCGGGGTCGTTGACAGTGAGCAAAACATCTACGAAAAGTTCCCGGTGAAACAACCTGAGCAGGTCGGCCATCTAGGTCCAGTAACCTCCCCAGCGGATATGCAGCAAACTGCACGCCGTGGAAGGTGGCGTGCAAGGGTAGAAGAGCGGGCTAGTTGGTAGTTCATCTTCGGCGAAAAACACAGCGCACTCCTAAGACACGGACAAAGAAAGGCAAGACGTATCGCTGTATCGTCTTGTCTTTCTTCGTCCGTGTCTTAGGAGTGCGCTTTGTTTTTCCCCCAAGAGGAAGGTGGCAGTTGAATGAATGACTAATTTGCTCGCGAAGAGCAACCTGGTTCGCACAATCCAACCGGTGGCAGCACCTGCCATCGCAGGGCAGCGGCGCATCGAATAAACGTGGTACCCTTGCGCCTGGAGTGGAATGAGGACTCATAGAGATCTAAGATTATAAAGTCAGGAATGGCCAGTTCTGCATATATGTGCATTAACCCATTAAGCCATCGAGCCATACCCATAAGTCGGAGCTGAAGTGGCCCCTCCAGTATTCTACTTCTAACTAAACTCACAGTGTGTTGTTCAGAGTGCTTTCAAAGGCACTTCATTAGCGAGCTGCGGAATTGCCATACCTTTGCAAAAACACGACACTCGCGCCCTCTTGTGTACTGTTCCATGCACGCTGTGCAAGCCTTACAGTTAAATAGTCACTGGAATGCACCTGGTACTTGATGGAACCTGACGCCAGCTAATGTGTTTTCTAACGCCTTTTTTTTTATGTCATCCCACTGAACGATGTGAAAACCATGAACGACTTGAAAACCAAACGTGCGGGTTTTTACTCTTGCAGCCATCACGTCTCAGAGAAACCGCGTGGTGTACAAGATTTTCGACACCTCGGGTCTGTGCATCAATGCAGCCACGCTGTTCTTCAAGACCTGCTACGACTATGACCACGACCACTGCGGGTCCTGCGACAAATGCTACGATGGCAAGAAAGACAGGGGGATATCGCGAAGCAAACCTCGCAAAGAATTGGGCTGCTCCCAGATGGTGTTCAGCCGCTACCCGCAAGACGAGCCGTACCCTCTGTGCGCCGACTACCGGTCCTGCACTTAAAGGCTAAAGAGTGTCTTTCTGAACAGTCGGTTACCTCATTAGAGGGAATAAAGTCTGGTACGATGCTCAAGTAGTTTTTCTTGATCTCAAAATTCTAGTTGCATCTTAAGTTGTCTTCTCTTCAGTAGAAGGAAATGCAGCTCTATTTTTGACGGACAGACGCAAGAACACAGACTTCATGTGTTCATGAATGTCACGTGGGGTCTTGTGTCTTAAAAAGCTGCCCCGAGCAGCTTTTTGCCCGAGAGCTCCAACCATGTAAATATGTGGTGAAAATAAAAGGATTGAATTGAATTGAACCTCAAAATTAGAGCTGAATTTCTTCGCATAGCTAACTAGCCCTACAGCTTGTTTTGCAAAGTGTTTTCAAAGGCACTTCATTAGCGAGGTTCAGAATTGCGAGCACTACAACGCATATTACTACACAGCCATTATCAAAACTGTTTGCAGAATACATATTCAGTGCTATATACGTCAGGGATGTGCGGTATCTTAATTTTTATTCCTAGGAAGCAATGGAGCGATGCCGCCGATAGAACTGCCGTCTCTGCGTTAAGCACTGCATTCGGGTGGCACAGACTGGCCATCATGAACGCTGTCATCAAGCCAAGTTTAATGAGTGGAATGACATCAGGCTCATGAATGATCGCTAAATTTTAAAGGTCAAAGCCCTTGTTCACAATACCTCCGGAAATCATACTCAACACTGTTAAAAGATATTGTCTATCAGATTTCATAGACTTCATTGCAAACCAGAGCAACCTCTCGTGGCCAGTCACTTTGCTGTCACCTGCCACGGGGGTCGGCTTACTCATAATCAAGAGGTCAGGTTGTGATGACGCCGCAAAGTCACGTGACCTAGGTGGCCTATGTGCGCTGCTTTTCCATGGATTTTTCGCTCACAACGTCGCCGCCGACGAGGTCCACGCCGCGTTTTCTGTGGAATCGGGGCCTTACCGCTTTCGCGTGTAAAAAAGCAAAAAATGAGCTACTTGTGAAAACCCATCGCACTTCGCGCAAAAGAGTGAGCATACAATGCGTTTTCAGGATTCACTGAAATAAATAAACAACAGCGGTCACAGATCGTAACTGTGGAAAATCTTGCTTCTTTATTTGCTTCACACAATAATGAATTTGCGTCGGAAATTAAGGCTAAACGCCTTCGACTGAGGAGCAGAATAGTTTTAGGCTTTATTGGATGGGTGTCCTAAGTCTCTTTTGAATATCTACTAAATTTTCCATAAATTGCGCATCATTTAAAAGCTGCAGTATTTTTTATTGAAGCCGTTTCATAAACAAGACTACTCAGCGTCTAAGAACATGCACAAAGTATATAAGACGGCTCTATGTCTATTTTGTCTAGACTTACAGTGATAAATGGTCACATTATGCCTATTTCGGCTGAACACTGTGCATAATAGTAGGATTCTGAAAATTGTAGGCATGGTAAATTACTTTTTTTTTCTAGCTACATCCTTCATCTTCGATGGTACTTCCGGCTTAGCAAGTATTGTGTAATCATTCGTTAATTTAGCTCAGGACTTGAAATTGTGACAATGAGCCTTCTTCCGACAACGCCGCTGTTTTTTGGTGCATCCGAAGTTTTCTGACGCTTTTTGGATGCCATCCAGCTGATGTTCGGGCATTTTCTGCAAAATACAAATCCAAAATAAAGTAAAGAAGTAGAAACCGCGCAATTTTCCTTCATGAATTGCTGACTGCTCCAGTAAGCATTTAAGTATTTAAGCTTATTTAGCGTACTGATGTAGTACAGTAACTAAGCAGTGTCAGAGGCACAGAGATTGATTAGGGACAGTGTTGCAAGGCGTCTGTACTGCATTGCTCTTAGCTAAATGCCGCTTGAGATGACTGATGTGGCAGGCGGGTTTTCTCTCACTCGTGGTACTGTGGTACTAATTGAAGACTATCGCAACGTAATAATGTACTGAAAATGTCTTTCTAATCTTTCACTTTACCCATTGGTGCGTTACCAATGTATAGCTATAACCTTTAGAAGCATTCCCATCATGTCCGCTAGCAGTATGAAATTGCAAACAAACTCGCCTAATTACTGCAGATCCAGTGACTGGAAGTTGCAATTTTTTGAAAGCCTTACGGCAGTGAGACCAGCTTATTCATGCTTTCTTGCAGAATACGTGGCTGAATTTAGTGAACTTAGAAAAGCCTCCGTTTTTCTCTCTCTCCCGAGGTCATCAATAGTCAAAAACAGCTGTGTCGCTACAACATTAGAACAATTTTGAAATCATGCAGGTGTAGTCCTGCTGAACGTTATCAAATGTTAAAAGCCGTCTCATTAACTATGCCGGCCTACTTGGCGTGCGTATTGAACGAATAAACAATAGTAATGCGCTTTGCGCTGGCATTTGTAAAGAAGCCTAAGGTGCCTTACCTTTTGAGGAGATTGTAGTAGTACTCCATAGCATTGAGCAAAGAAAATCCAAGCCATATTCCGAGGTAGCCACCAACATAGCCGGACACCTGGATCACCTTAAAATACACCACACTACAATCACAGCTGGCCTTATATATATAAATTATTATCGTAGAATTAAGCGATGTTTTTATTTTCCCAAAGGCGTATGTATGGACGCAATGAACGGCACTGGCCCAACAGGTGGCGCAGGTGGTGGACCGCATACAGCTTTCGAATTTCCGCACGTTAGGAGACCTAAGTATACCTCGTATTTCTTTGTTGTAACTGGCTCACTTAGACATATTAAGACGTCAAATACGTTAACTCCGTTAAAAAAAGAGCCGAAAAGAATTCACACGGTGCCTTTAATGCTTTTCCTCTCACGTCATAGTCGCAGGTAACATGGCAGCGAATTCTCTCGCCCAGGAAGCTGGGCTACGTCAGCCGGAATCACCAAGGCTGCCAAGAGATGATACTTTTGCACAATGACACGAGGCACAATATTCGCCTCCCGTTCGATCGGCTCTTCACTTCGCTTTCGAGGCACGAATTCCAACGCGAGAGAAATTCAGTCCCCTGCACCGCTAGCGCGCTCGCTCTGCTCTGCATCACGCAGGGATAGTTGCAAAAAAAAAATTGTGTTGTGTCACCTGTGTGTTCGACCCGAGCCGTTGTGGTTGACGTGCAACACTTTCCTATAGTTCACTCGTGCTTTTCTCCTGACTGCGTTACACTTGAACGCAGTTTAAGTATATGGGATGTGTTTCGGGATAACCTCAGAAACGTAGTGTTTCCTGAAGGTCCATGAGCTAGGAGGCGCTTGGTAGCAAGGCTACTTTTAAAATCGTTACATCACGTGCGCCTCGAGAGGCAGTGATAGAAGAGTTAATTTTTTTTTATACTATGCGACAGAGGTGATCACTGTGCCATCAGTATAAGGCTAACCCCACCTGCTCCTTAAGGGAACGACCAAAGCCACAGCTTGAAATTGAGACAAGTTTTTCTATTGTCTGGCGTTTCCAAACAGTGAAGAAGTCAACGCTTACACTGAGCGTGGGTTGCTCGGTCACAAGCTCCATGCTGTCCGAAGCAAACCTGATCGTCAGCTCGTACGCAGTTCTGTAAATAAGCCGGCATCCAGTTCTCACTAAATATATAAGGTGTACAACGTGGTGTTTGTTGTCGGATGAAGTACTCACTCTTTAGATCCATTTGATTCCTGCAACAAAGATATGTGTTATAACAAAATTAACCTCGATGGAGGTTTGAGGAGCTGTATTTACCGGTATTGTGCGTATACCTGTGACACGGCTGTCATAGGTGATCTCGCTGAAAAACAAAAAAAAAACAAAAAGGCAGTCAACTGTGTTCATTCCATATTGCTTACAGAGAGCACACGCAAGGCTTAAAAATCCTGACTAATCAAATGCTTCGTTCCAGGCCAGAGCGACGACGTGGGCCAAGTGTTCCGCGCCACGACGTCGCTGTCGTGGCGCTGTTTTGTAGCGAGAGCTACATTGGCCGCATTCTCGCCGGTTCGCTGTGGCCGGTGGCCACATCGGGAGCTGAGCCGTTGCCTAGCAACCGCCACAACTGGCAGCGCCGCGCACCGCGCCATCTGTCATGACGTCGGACGACGAGCCGGTGAAACCGCGTTGCAACAACAGAGGAGGAGCCGGCGTTGCATCGTGTATATATAGAAGGGGCGGCTCGGTGGGATTCGTCGGTAGATATGGAAAGTGAGTCAGAGAGACTGAAAGAAACCAGCCTGGATACCTTTGTCGTGCTTTAAGCTACATGGCGTAGTGACAAATGTACGCTGCATACATTGGCATTGACAACGTTGTCGCAGAAACGCGGCACTGAAGCCATAGGCCGTCGCCGTTCACTGTGTTCATTGGCGTTGGCGTTGACAATGTTTTACACTCCGATTATTTTAAGGAAAGGGAGTGCACATAACTGGCTCCTTGAGTCAGTGGACGCCTGAATCGAGCTTATGGGTATGTGGGGTGATGAGAGAGATCTAGATGTGGGCTGCACCAGCTGCACGCGTTAACGCTGACAACGTTCAGGCACACACGCTGCACTACTGCAATAGGCCGCAGCGTTCAATGGGTGAGCGAACAGTCACAATCAACCATTAACTGCCACATGCCACGGTGGCAGGGTGGGCGCGTACCTATCCAGTGTCCAGAACGCACTCAACGTTACAGACGCCAAGCCGCGTATAGTTACCCGATACGCCATAGCTTTCGCTTTCCAAACAGGTTCAGCAGTAGTTGAACCGCAGCTAGTTTTTTACCGTTTGCGTTATTATAGTTGCTGGCGGTGGTTGTGCTTGGTCTGTTGCCACCAAATTCAACGACTGGGTTCCTGATGCCGCAAGACGGACGGTGTGCGGACGCATCTGCTGGGATCGTCACTCCTGTGATGTACAATGCGTCCTATCTCCGAGACCATTGTAACTATCCACGCCACTTCTGGGCAGGAAAGCGCAGATCGTTTCGCAAAGCAACACTGTCAACTGATCCACAGAGTGAAAAGGGCCGAGCATCTTCGACACGTCGGGCCATGACACCGTGGTGGCGATGCTGATCTCATCGTTAGTACATATACATGTGCTGGCTGTGGCTGAGCTTGGTCCGCTGACGCCAACTTCATCGAGTGGATTCATGATGCCGCCAGACGGACGGTGTGCTGACGCATAAACTGGGATAGCGGCTCCTGTCGTGGCTGAATGCGTCTTATCCTCGAGTCGCCCGAAACCTTGATTGCCGCTTCTGGACACGGGAGCACCCTTCGTTTGGCAGCACGGAACTTTGTGAGCCTGCCAGTCCAGTGAAAAAAGGCGCGCCATCTTGAACACGTCGGGCAGCGAGGCTGTATTCGAGATGCTGTTCACACCATTAGCATTCATACAGGTTAGTAAGCACAATATCTACGCTTTTCGTGACAACAGTGTCGGCCTTGATGTGGTTTTGAGGCCGCCAATTAATTTCAGGCATTTCGCTCAGTTGCATTTTACCTGTGGCGGCTTTTACTGCTGGGTGGGGATATTGAGGTGAACCCCGGTCTCATGACAAAGGCGCAAAATGAAAAGCTTGACTCAATGTGCAGAGCAGACCGTCTTTTTTAGAAAAATAACGCAAGCCTTCTAAAACCTGCAAATATTTTTTTAAGAAATACATCGTTCCTTGAAAAGTTACTTAGATGAGCTAACTTAGCACTTCAGTGGCTTCTAACCTAAGGTGAGTCAGTGGCAGCTCAGTACATTTCAGAAACCGTCAACGACAAAATTCGCTAACTGCACGACACAATCGCCTACTTCGAGGGTTAAACGTTCAAGAAGCTCCGACGCTTTATTCTGTGGCGTTGCAGACACTGACCGTTGATAAAAGCGGGAAAGTTCCGGTTTCGCTGATATGTTTTGCAAAAATCAGCCTGACGCTTCTGCACATTTTGTTGCCAGGGCACTACGCCTAGGCCACTTGAACCCTGATAAAGATTGGCCAATAGCTAAATTTTAAACTGAAGAAGAAATAGAAACTCCGCTAACCAACGGCAACAAATTGAAGGATGTATCTTTCAGCCTACCACGTTGCTACTCGGATCCTGTGCGCCATATTTGTCGAAAATGTTCGCGCTTCTCGAACCCTATAAAGTGCAATGATCGTGCCCGCCTTGTTTTTACTAAGATGATTCATAGTATTACGAATTCACGATAGAGTTGAAATTTTGGATTGCATTTGTTCTCACTTTGAATTGCATTCTTACTCTAGTCCAGTTCTGTGAATTTGGCTCCTTTCGAATGAAATCTCATCTTGCGTCTGATCCTCTTTTCTCCTGATAGCGCATTTCCCCGCCCTGAAATCACAATGCTGATCTTAATCAACATTCTTCCCCCTTTTTATTATTTTTCTGCGTCTTTACATAGCTTAACGTGTAATTTCTTCATTAAAATGCATTTTGTTCGGAGTTTTTCTCAAATTTTTCTGCCAAAATTGGGACGCAACACAGCACAAAAGACAACATTCAACCTAAAACAGGGATCAAATACTCACTCGCAGGACGGTTTACACTGCTCCGCGCAAGCTGCAAATATTCCTGCTTCAAATATAGTGTACCAGCAATCCTCTGAGAAACAAAAAGGAACCAGTCAATTACACAAATTCGATGAATGTGTAAGGGATAATTTATTCCGCTATCAAAAAGTAAATTAAATTTATTCTTACTTTAGTTTGAGTTTCTTTATTTCTACCACAGTCAAAAAGTTACATCATAAAAACATACGAGAAAAAAACTCTGTACAGCAAACTGTGATAAGGAAGGCGAGAAAAAAGCCACGGCTTTGTGGCTTGACAGGCCCCACCTCCCATAGAAACAAAACATCTTCTTTGTCCAAGGTGAGAAATATTTATGACACCACATTTCTCATTAATAATCGATGACTGAATGCAGATAAAACGTTAGTTCTTGAACTTATTCCACCTCTAAATGGTGCTATCCTGTCAGAAAAGCACCACTCTTTGCTAGCCTCGACAGCCTAAAAGCCCCACTGTTCGGATGATCAATGTCTCGCACAACATATGATGGATTACTCATATTTCTCTGGTGAACCATGCCTACGCAGTAGCCACGACACCTTAAGCGGTAGCATGATCAGCTTTACAGTATTTTGCGTGTTTTTCATGTCAAATATGTTTAGCATGCGGGTATCTTTCCTCCTATGCAGTAACTGAATACTGAATTGCGGAACCCAGAAGGCCCACTCCTTTGCACCATCTCATATTATACAAACACAACACATACCAATGTACTTCTCATACGTTGTGTTCTCAGGCGCATAATTTTCAGAGCAATCGTAGCAACGCACAGAGCGTGAAAATTCCATGTTTAAATTATGTGCAAATCACTCACTCCCTTCGACGACGTTGCATATGCGCCCGTTGAACAGAGGTGAGTACTCGTGGTCCGACATGTGACAAGAGCACAGTTCCATTTCTTTCTTCATCATGCAAGTCTGAGTGCATGACTTCAAATGAAAAAAGTGAGCGAGAAGAATGCGTCTTAGCTTGTTAACTATAAATACAAAATATTACGGCTTTATGTTATTTTAGCTTACATTTTAGAGATTCTAACCGCTTTTTAATTATTTAGCAATAATCTTGTGAAGTCAGTGACAATGCTCATTTTGCAAAATGTAGTAGAAATTATTTTACTTGCAATATATGTAAAAGTGCGGTTACGGTTACAGCGGAGTGCCTCTCTGAATGACGCATTTGGCCCCTGCAGAATGACCTGAGAAACGGCATCTGTTTATATTTACCTCTTTTGAAGGGATCCCGTAAAACTCGGCCCTCACGCCTTCGCTGTTGTAGTCCTTGCACTGAGAAGTGTACGGGGAGGGCAGGCGTCGCTTCATTTGCTGTTGCGGGTAGAAAAGCATGCAGGAACATTTGTGATTCCGCTTTTGCGACGCCTTTTCTGTATGCTCGGTGCTATGAGCTCTTAAGAATTAGCACAAGTTTATTTTTGGCATTGTCTAAAGTAGCGACAAACGGCCTTCTTTGTGAGCCTCGACGCACCGAGAGATGATGCACAAACTTCACTTTCCAGTACCCTCCCACTTTTTCGTGCGCGTCCAATTTGTCCAGGCATCACCTGCGCACACTCAGAGGGACGCCAGCCTCATGCTTTCAGAGCAAACGCCTTGTATTGCACTGTGCATTATCAGTTCCTCGCGAGCACTGATGTGTCATGGGCTCGCAAAAAACGTAGAATGACGGCGTAGGCACATGAAGCGTACCGGAATGGTAGATTTCCAGCTCATTCGGCTATTGATTTTCTCTTCATTATTGATCTGAAAGCGGAGAGTCTGTTCCGCCGTGACCCTTAATGCCGCTAAGCATCCATCTTACCCTGCGTTCGGAACTCATTATTCTCCTTAACGCAGGCAGATTTGGCATCTCCGCTGTGTTCTTCTTCCTGAAGGACCAGAAGACGAATGCACAAGTATGGCTCACCACATTGAACAAAAGGATCTCGTAACAGCCATCTCTGCGTCAGGATAGCAAGTGGTTCAAGCCTAATACACTCAAAGTCCAAACAAAATGAACAAAGAGCCACGAATGTGTTCACGATTCATAAAACTAAGGGAAATGTTTAAAAAAGAAATTCGCGCAAAAAAAAGGCAAAATACAGAATGGAGGACTGCAGACACAGGACGCTCACAGTGGCTGTAAACGTCCTATATCTGTCCTCATTTGCCCTGTACTTTTTTTTGCGCTCTTGTTTTTCTGAGCATGTACAACTAACTCGCCAGCAGCATGCTTTAATTAGAACAAGACAGAGATACGGCTGTGGTAAACACAGGGAACTGAAGTATGTATAGGCGCCAACGTCTCGTAACAACAGCAGCAGCGTCGTAAGGAACTGCAAAGAAGTCCTGCGGTAAACATTTGAAGCATATTTAAAAGCATATTTAGTGTTTATCGCTTGGAATGTGTCTGAGCACTTGCCCAGCAGAAGGCAAGTCCTATTGTCTAGTTGATCGGTGGAAAATGTGGTTAATTCTTTTCCATGAGCTAGTTTGTAGTCACCCTTTGTTTCTTCTAGCTTTTTTTGCCGCTGTTTTAACACTTATGATTTACCACACATTCATTGTCTAGTGCATTGTTGTCATTTACACATGTCACTGATAACACAGCTTTGAACCCGCGCATCTTGTTTGAATTTTATTGTTTTTAACAGTTCTTTATACCTTAAATGCCGTTGACTGAGCTGATAAATTCCCTCAAGACTACATTCGTATATTGCGCTCTTCTTTTCTGTCACCACGGCTAATTAAGGGGTCAGTACCCTTATGCACAATCTTGCCACTGACTGCACGGATATCATTATATTCGATGTTTAAAGCAATATTTCGTATCAAACTGGCATGAGACTTATACATCTTACAGGCTTGGAGAATAATATTCTGATTAAAGGAATCTTTCATTCAAAAAGTCCACCCCATGAGCCCTTTGTAGTACTTTTTAGTGTGCTTTTCATACAGCCGAAACTAAGCTCACATGCAAGAAATAGTTTTTAGAGGCACGATTCCGATGTCTGCAGCGCAGTGACACGGCATTGATTACGCAGCATCACAGGTCGTTATAAGACGGGCGCATTTCTTTCTGAGCAGTAGCAAGAAAAACCTTCAGCTCATCCCATTTGGAGACTTTCATTCCGGCAACGTGCACACCAATGCGTCGTTTTTGCAGTTTTTATGGGCACACAGAGCAAAAAAAATCTGCCTTCGAGCTTAAATGTAAGTATCGAGAGAATTTCTTTTCATTTTATAACTGATTTATGGTGCAATAATAAAACGATAAGCTGCTGGCTTGGCACGCTAGACGACATATTCAAGCGCGGGAGGGAATTAAAGCTGTTGTGAAGCGCCGGAGTGCACAGGAAACCACGCTTATTTGGTGCATGATCGGATTTCTCTAAGATGGGCGCCTAACGGAGATCTAGGCGCTGTTTTTCTGCCTTTTTTCATAAATAATTTATGATTACCTTCTTTGACGGTGAGCGTTTCATGCGTATTTACATTACTGAATTATTCTTTCCTTCGAAGCGCAAGCTAGTACGCAGGCTTCCCATAAACCACAACACTAATAAAACTTAGGCGTTCTCTTCTTTGGAAGTGGAGAAACAAAGCCCTGAGTTATGACAATACGAGAGAGACCTACTCTCATGATACATAGTTCCCACAAGGTATGCCCTATGGATGCCAAACCTGCTTGATGGCAATGTCGTAGCTTTGCTGGGGCACCAGCGCGAAGGCCGCGGTCCGCTCGGGCTGGCACAGTCGCGGCTGCTGCACGAACACCGGGGACGGGAGCACGGACATCAGGCGCAGGGTGTTTTTCTCGATAAAACGGAGCCGAATCCGCAGCTCTGTTGGAGGTGGAAGTCGCGACATTAGTGTACAAGCTGCGCAGCTTGCAAATTTTGATGCGAAAAATTTACAAATGCTCTTTCTCGATGCGTAATTTCCTACTCCGCTGGTACCACCTAGCAAGCTTGCACAGAAACGTAAGTTATAGAGTGGTCAACTCCTAAGACCTTGCATGTGTCTGAAATATTCTGATAATGTACTAGTAAGCGTGGGCTGTTTATAGATCCCATCTGATACGAACTCCGGTGGACCACGTCCGGAAATCGCGGCAAACCTGAAACCGACCCTTAGCGGATCTTTAGGCCAAACGTCAGGCCAAACCTGAGGTCAACCTCAAGCCGTACCTCAGGCGGTACCTCAGGCCGTACCTCAAGCTGAACATGAAGCTGGATCTCTGGGAAACATTCTTGAACTTTCCGTCCGCATGGTACGTAGCTGTCCGAAAATCAACGCACCCAAAAGAAACCCGCGCGCCTCGAAATGAACAGTGCGATTCTTGTAAATTTTCCGAATGACGGCGAATATCCAGCAGCGTGTAGCATTGTATGGGTTAGGATAGATCTCTCCGAATCTGTCGCGCCGGCCGGCGTGGAAGTGACTCAGATGTCAAAGTTGTGTTTGTATAACCCATATTTGGGGGCTAAACAACAAACAGGTGTGGCACGTCTGTAAAAGAAACCTCCTTAGCACTACTAACAGTCCGTGCTCGAGAAAACGCTATATGCCCCACGGCTTCCAGATCGACACCACTGCCGCTGTGAGTCTGGAACCAGCGTAGGAACACGTGCCTATGGAATCCGTCCTCAGGAGGGAGTCGTCCCAGAATCAGCTACTCCTTGCCCGCCGTGCATTTCATGCTTCTACATCGCAGCTGTAAGTAGATCCCTTGAGCCTTATCTGGCGTTTTCTTTGTTGAAACCTGCCCCACCGACTTGACATCCTCGCCGGGAAATCACAACGGGCGTGCCTCGAAGGGAATAAGATGAGGAGCCTGGCCCAGTTGTTCATGATCGTAGTGTAAGGATGCCTTGAAAAGAAGACGAGGACACTAAAAAGTAGCCCGGCTCGTGAATCATACGCCGCTGTTGAAAGATGCTGCTTTGCTTGCTCCTCCGCGGTTCGCCCGACGTGCATTCATCTCTGTTGACCCTGAGGTGGATAGGTCGGCGTGCTCCACACAACAGTGCAGTCCCACCAGTAGAAGTCATCTCGTAAGAGCGTGTCTGATTTAACTTGCACCCCGAGGATGCCTGCTTCAAATTTCAAGCGTTAGAATTGCTTTCGCGCTAGATAGAATTTGGGTTAAAATATTCGTGCAACAGTACTTAATTCCAGTGATGAACGAGACCTTTTTCCCCTAATTCTGTACCCCCTCTGAAAAGCGACAGAGCCAATGTCAAAAAGCTTAATACAGAAAGCATGTACTGGCTGCTCTGAGTGTTACTTATCTGATGTCGCCGATGAGTAATTCAGAAAAACTCTCAGCAGTCTCCACACTTGTAATTGTTATAACAAATAGAATAAACGCAGTTGGGCACCGTAACTAATATTTTCGTAAAGCTCATCATATCCCAATGTGAACATGTCTTTCGTAATGCACTCGTGAGCAGATATGATTCACTTGGAGGAAATCGGGCAGGAGTTCTTTTTTTTTTACAATTCTTTTGCATTCTCATCCATTGCTGCATCGACTGACATTGCGATGATAGTGGACGCTCGGGGGGTGTATTCATCTGATGGGAATGACAAAAATAAAAATAGAGTGCAGTTCCACAACAATTTTTATATTACCTTGGCATGCCTATGCTAGGAAACATAACGCAGCCTTCTAAGTGAACTCGCAGTTGCAAAGGAAAGCTTCATAGCATCTAGGATACGAAAGTGCTGTCCCAAGAAGCATTGCTAAAAACAGGGTACTAAATTTGATAAGAGAGCCGCAATGTTTGATGCGCGAAACTTGTGCAATGGCTGTGCTTGAGTTCATGTGTTCGAGCCGTTCCATGTGTGGCCTGCGGTAGCCAGCGTTGTCACGGACGGGTATTCGGTCATTTTAAAGAGGCTTATTCGGTCGCGCAAGGGCAAATGCACTTACCGTAAAGCCAAGGTGTGCTGCACTTCTCGAAGACACTGTCAGCGCCTCCATAAAGCGTATTGTCCAAGGTGTAACACAACATGATTGGCAAGCGTAGAAATGTGGTCCTAATGCTGAAATTGAGAAAATGACCCCAGATTCAAGAATTGCGTTCAAGAAAGAAGACTCTTTAATATTTCTGGTTAAATTAATGACGCTATGCAATTTTCAATATTACGATTAGTTCACCGATGTTTGACCAATTTATCGGACACAGTGATTATATGGGATGTCAATTACTTCGCCGGACCTTAAACAAACAAGCCACCCCTCTTATTTCCTCCCTTACACCGTCTCAAAACTTAAACTGTGCATCCAGGAACCTGTGCTACTAATTAAAATGCAAAAGAACAAAGCCACATTACAGTGAAAGAGTGTCTTGGGAAAAAAATGCATTACATGATCACAGCAATTGGAGCTCAGTTATTGAACATTTATGGTTTTCTGAAACACTCACCGACCGATTGCTAGAAAGGTCGCATTTTTTCCCATGCTGCACAGCCAGCGAGATGAATATTTTTGTTTCCTACACTTTAACCCTCTTCCTTAATTATAGCCATTCAAAAAAACTGAAGGCAAGTAAAGTTCTCAGCTGATATGTTTAGTAGTAATAGCCCAGCAAAGTTAAGCAGCGAGCGAGGCTAGTGATAGGTTTTAGTGGCACCAGTAGTGCAGGTCAGAAGGAAGAATGTAGGTTGTTTTTGCAAATTATAAGAATAGGAAGGTGTGACTGATCGTAAAACTGAATTTCGTACCATGCTTGCTATGTCTAACGTGCAGCGGAGGTCATTCTTCATTAGCATTTGCGGCAACTTGCTATCTACCGTTGTGAGGACAGGAAGCAAGACGATTCGAACCACAGAAATGGTGAGTTTTATACCGTTCACAATACAAGCAAAAAGTGCTGAATAGAAGGATTGTTATGTAACGTACATTAGAAAACTTATCTTAAGCTGGAGTATCGTCATAATTCAACCCATACTACGATATTATTCCCTTCTATACAGTAAATGCCTTAAGGTCCAACTTGCTTCAAATATCAGAACTCAAATTTGCTCGCGGCTTATGTTAAAGTGCATATTTTAGCTAGAACACTGTCCAGCCCGGACACATCAAACCTCAATTTTACGAAATACAAGTTGCATTGAACACATTGTTTATGCCCTTGAAAATGCTGTGCAAAAGTTTAGGAAAGTCGCCCAGTATATCAAACTGCAGCACCGCGGTCAGTCGATACATGGAACGGTGCGTCGTGTCCCTCCTAGTCCACGTTACGCCGTGTCCTCGTTACGCACGCAGAGAATGGTCGGCTGCTGGCTTGGACACCTGCTGTCAGGGCTAGCACTGTGAAAAAGTGTCACCAGGTAAATGTGGGTGTGCTGGAGGTCGGTCTCCTGTACGTATTTTCCACGCCACATCGCTGTCATGCGACGAAGCCAAGCTACCTAGAGCCTAGCGGTGGCACTCGCTTGGCGCGCTTCACCGCTGAAGGCGATGCGGCAAGCAACATTACCTTGAATTTGATTTGCGATTATTCTATTTATAGTGTACTAACCACAGGAGTAGACATATTGGGGTAAGTTGTGGCTAGTTCCAGAGCATCGCCAGCTGCTGCTTCCATGCGAAGCCGGTTAGGCCTTGTAGGGTCGCATGTAGTTACAAGAAGCGCGTCAGTAGCGTGGAAGCTATGTATTGTCGCTTCTAGGTTAAGGACAATCTGATGTATTGCTTTTTTATATTTCGATTATTGATATGTTGAATTATTCGCGGTTCCACTCGAGTTTGATACTGCATGCGGCTTCAAATACATATCAAGTTTTCATGGATTTACTATTTACGTCCCCCCCCCCCCCCCTCCGCACCTCCCCAAAAAATGCTTTAAGGAAAATGAAGCTTAAGAGACTAAATACACTCAAGGGGCTACGAATATCCCACAGTAGCAGCTAGAGGATATGCAAGGTAGGGAGCTTATTTAGCTACTGTCGTGGGATATTCGTAACCCCATGACTGTATTTAGTTTCTTGAGCTACATTTCCTCCCCGCCTGCCTAAATTGTCTCTAACCATATGCTGATTTGGAACTATGCTTTTTCTCCGGACCAGTTGTTATTCAGTCCCCTCATTTTCCATACTCTTCTCCGACGGACCAGTTGGTTTTCGGGACCCTTCTCCAACATAACCAATAACCTCGGCGCTTAATATTTCGTGGTAATAAAGTTTTCTGCCTATCTCTTGTACAAGGTACTGAGCGCAACAAAGAAATGCCAAGAACTTTAAGTTTTTAGCTGCATTACAGTCCTTTCCTATTGCAACTGCTGCCTCATTAGACGGCATTTTGGCACTCAGAAATGATTTCTGATACTTACTTGTCCACACAGTCGAACGACGGGCAGTCTGGGCTGGTTGACTTCATATGGCATTCAAAAATTTCGTTAGGCTTATATCCAACGAGTTGTCGCATTTCCGGTTCGAATTGTGCCCGGAAAATTCCAAAAGTCAATTCCTGCCGTGAATGAAGGCATTTTTCACCAACTGGTAGCAATGAGAATTTATACGGATGGGTCGTATATTCGTAATTCAATAAAGAACACAGCCATCATTTTAGCATTTACTTCAAACATACCAAGGTTAATACGCAGTTGTTGCTGGTATTACTAAACACCTTTAGGTTTTCTGTTCGACGTTACTAAAAGTATTAGTAAGGCCGATCCTTGCAGCGGTGGTTTCTTTACGCTGCTTCGGTCATTCCATATTACAGTGTGTGAAAAACACGAACACCTGGCTCTTTCCTGCTAACTTAATTATGTCGTGAAGGCCATCAATACATCTCTGAAGCGCGACAACATATCCCTTTATTATCTTCTCTACATTGACTACCATCCAGCTGGTGTACCGTCTTGTAATGAAAAGAGCGTATGGCACTACTGATTCCCATGATATTAAAATCCTAGAGAGCGATTTTGCTATCATCCCTGCGTGAAGCATCAGTTTAAAATTTATTTCCTCAAGCAAGTACTCCTGAACATACCCAGTGGAATTAATTAAAGACATGTACCTGGCCGAACCTGGTGCATAATCGAGGACTCTTGAAGCAAGCCTCCGACTTTTTATTTACCCTGGAAAATAGAAAAATAATTATTCAACCAAGATATTAATTTAAGACTGTAATATTTATATTGTAATATTCATATTTATATATACTGTAATATTTGTGAGATGTTCTCGCTGAGTATGAAAGACCACATTTTCTCGAACTCGTAAGCGGCAGAGCGTAGTGTAGTGATAATTTATATTGCCGCAAAGCGTGGCTTGTTTTCTTCTTCGGCGTTTACACTCGCGCTTTGTCGATGTCAGCGCATAGGCTTATCATTTTGTTTGCTAAACAAGAGTGCACCAGAGCACTCTCTAAAAGTCATAATCACGCACTGCTGTTTCCAGGTCGTTCGACATGACTGTTGTTCTTTAATTCCCGTTATCAGTAATGTTCAATGCTGCCTCTAAATTAAGCGCGGCCGAAAGAGCGAGTGATACTGTTCTTCGACGACCACAGAGTGCGCTTGCTACCGCCGCTGCCGACTTCAATTTTTTTTTTTTGTGCGTGTGAAAGTCAGCCCAATATCTTGAGTGTTCGTCTGCGTGCCACGTTAGTCTGCTTATGTCTTCATGGCACTGTCATCATCACGTGACACTATCAATGAAGCAAATTCTAAGATTGCCGAAAAAAATGTCAGGAAGAAAAACGTAGCAGTAGCGCGATACGGAGCGCTCGCGCAAGCCCAGCAACCATTTCATAATCTCGCTGCTTGTGTCATCTCGTCTCGTTCACCGGCTAGCTGCCACGTAATATTTGGTGAAGGTATGTACTACAGGGTGCCAGTGAACTCTAATCCTCTTGGTCATCGTGTTTCGGCGCCTTTTGTCTGCCTTGGTCTGTAGGCTGCGGGTTCTTGGTTCGGTGCGTCCATGAGCCTCGTTCGTCGGCTCCTGGCAACATGTAGCCAGGAAGCTTCGTGGACCACGATTCATTCACGAATCAGTGTCACGAAGACAAAGAAGCTGACAGTAGAGAGATTTAGCGTAGCGGGGGCTTACTAGCGCAGACGTAAACCTGTTAGGCCGCACCCATGCCACTGCCACTGCGCGTGCGTAGTCGGCTTCCGGTAAACCGCTATACGTCTACTCTAATACGTCTCCGGTATGCTAAAAACGTCTAGTAGCACAGGGCGGAGCGCTCTAGGCCGGCAGCCGTTAAATAATCTTATTGTCATCGCTCATCTTGTCTTCTTCAATGGCCGTCCGCCACGTAACAATGTGCTCCTAATTTTTTAACGCGAGAACGTTAAGGACCTCGTGAGGCGGAAAAGCCGGCGGCGTCGTCGTCTTCGCCGGAAGGCTGCTCCTGATACCGTGGCTCTGTCGCATCGGTAGTACAGGGAAAAAACTGCGCAAGCTTTCCAGTTCTCGCGGAGGCCACCAGAAGCGCTACAATTTAGTGTGACGTAACCGTTCTTCCTTGAGGAAGCGGGGTGGAAAGTTTTTGAAGCGAGAAGCTTCGCTACGCGCGTCAGACCCGAGCTTCGCGTGAGCCGAACTAGTGAGTTATGCGCATGCGCGAAACCGAGTGATGTCACGCGCCGCGCAGGTGGTCGCTCCTCGCCGCTGCCGCAGCCGTCGCCGCCGCCGACTCCGTCGCCTGACCTTTCGGCGCAGCCGCGTGCTACTGCGCATGTGATTCGCCTCCTCGCGGGCGCTACAACTGCGCGCTTCGCCTCCTCGCCCACCGTTTGACCTTTAGTTACAGCCGCGTGTTACCCGCGTCGCCGCCGGCAACCCTCGTCTCCGCATTCCTGCAGGCAGTTTTAACCGCGCCGATTTCTGTCTCCTCTTCCGCCTCCGTACGGGCAGTGTGTGGACGGTCGAACGCCTCCACCGTTGTCGTGGTGCTCCCAGTGCATTGTGCGCGAACTGCGACAGCCATGACGTCAAAACAAGCATAACTGAAGCTTTTCGCTTGTGTATCCAGGCTTAAACAGAGCTAAACCACTGCCTAATTTTTTATTGCGCACGGGTGCCTCTATAGAACAGTGCGGAGTGGTGCCGTCATGTGGATAGTATAAACAACGGGCGTTATGCGTTTCGGTCTAAAAGGGCAACTGCATAGGTTTTAGAAATCGAAGAGCTTAAACGGGTATAATGTGTGAAACTTGCAAATAATGCATGCGAAGTCGTTTTGGGCTGGCATTTGAAATGACAACGTAATCGCCGATTAAAATCGCAACGGCCTTCAAGCTTCTCCGCAGTGCAGAACGCAAACTGGGGCCACATGATGACGTCGTCGAAAGTATCGGTGCATTTCCAACGCGCAAACGCCTGCTTTGAAGGAAGAAGCCAACGCAATCAACGGCAAAGCCTGCCGGACGTTGTTTGGCAGCATCCAACGAAGCACGGCAGGGTGTGGCTGGCGGCAGCGATAATTTGAAATCATACTTTCCGTGACGTCGCACTAAACTTCTCCGCACTCGTCTGGTGTTTTGAGGAGAAGCGCAAATGACAGTCGTCGATTAGATACTCTTTTAAATGCTCGTGCAAAAAAAAAATGGCATGCTTCACCTACAGCCCATATAGACTTGATATGTATCAGCAGCGCGAACACCACACAGGAAGAAGAAGGAGAAGAAGGTAAAGAGCGCTGAACTTCCAACTTTTATTTGAGCAAAAATTGAACCCGCACTTTTATACACATACCAGGTAAAATCCCACCAGGGGGTAATCAAGGCGTTCTATCGAATTGGGACCAACACGATGTCCAGGGCATCAAAATGATAACTACTATCACACTATTCAAAGACTTCCATGAAAAGCACGAATGACATGCGGAAAAAACAAGACAATGTAAAAAACAGGGCTGAGTGTGCGCGAATGGAAAAATGGAAAAACAGGGTTGAGGGCGCGAATTTTTCTAAAACCATGAGAAGGCAAGAACACGGTAAAAAGGTAAAAAACAGGGTTGAGTGTGCGCAAATGGAAAAAATGGAAAAACAGGGTTGAGGGCGCGAATTTTGCTAAAAGAAACAAAGAAAAAAACATGAGAAGGCGAGACACGGTAACAACGTAAGCGATGCGAAGGGATGAGCGCCAACAATTAACACGGCTAGAACTAAAATGCAGGGTGCCCCTAAAAACCAGGTAAAATCAGGTAAAACCAGAGAGAAAGGTGATTTCTTTTTCAGATAATGAGATGGAAGGGGTGCTTACGCAACCTTCTTTGAGCCCTGAGATGTAGGTAGCTTCAATGATTTCGCGTGTTAATTGGTTTTTATGTTTCTTTAAGACGGTTGCTTTCTTAAAATGAGGAATGCACTTCTTTTGGCTGTCACATACGCTGCAATGGGCGGGCAGGTTCCTCAACGGCGCCCCAGTTAGATCGTTCCTATGTTCCATTAACCTTTCGTTTAAGCATCTTCCTGTTTGGCCTATGTACGCCTTACCGCAAGCTAAAGGTATAGAGTATACAACACCCTCCGCACAAGGTACAAAAGGATCTCGGTGCCTGGTTGTACAGCCACTATTCTTTTTCTTTTTATTAACTTTGTTGCACAGGCTTGACAGGCGCAGAGGGGCTGAAAAGACTACGTCTACGCCTGCTTTTCTGCCAATTTTCTTCAGATTATGCGAGATTTGGTGCAGGTATGGCAGAACGGCGACCCTTTTGTTCCGCTGTCGCGTATCATCCGGGGCTTCACATTCATGCTTCATACTTATCAGGACTTTTTTTTGCAACAGACGAAAGGAGAGATTGCGGGTATCCTGATTGCTTCAGCCTCAGCACTTGGCTCGAAAAACTGTCCTGTAACCTGTGGTGACACGATTTTGTGAGTGCGTTCTTAAAAGTTGACTTCACTATGTTCCTTTTTACAAGTTTTGAATGGGCTGAATCGTAGGGTAGGATGGGCTTATTGGCTCTTGGTTCAAATAACCAGCACACATGGTTCTCTCCGAAAAACAACTTTAACTCTAGAAACCGCATCGCGTTTTGTTCTGGGAATTCATGAGTTACTTCAAGAGGTGATATAGTATTAGAAAAAATGTTTCTTTGTTCTTTGTTTCTTTTAGCAAAATTCGCGCCCTCAACCCTGTTTTTCCATTTTTTCCATTTGCGCACACTCAACCCTGTTTTTTACCTTTTTACCGTGTTCTTGCCTTCTCATGGTTTTAGAAAAATTCGCGCCCTCAACCCTGTTTTTCCATTTTTCCATTCGCGCACACTCAGCCCTGTTTTTTACATTGTCTTGTTTTTTCCGCATGTCATTCGTGCTTTTCATGGAAGTCTTTGAATAGTGTGATAGTAGTTATCATTTTGATGCCCTGGACATCGTGTTGGTCCCAATTCGATAGAACGCCTTGATTACCCCCTGGTGGGATTTTACCTGGTATGTGTATAAAAGTGCGGGTTCAATTTTTGCTCAAATAAAAGTTGGAAGTTCAGCGCTCTTTACCTTCTTCTCCTTCTTCTTCCTGTGTGGTGTTCGCGCTGCTGATACATATGGATCGCAACCAACTAGCCCGACAGATGGTGTTATATAGACTTGAATCCTTGAATATCGCGAAATTGTCAAACAGTAGTGCAGTTGCGCTTTAAGGTGGACCTTAAGTCATTGTTATGCACGCTACTTTACAACATAATGATGCAAAACCAACTAGCCCCCCCGTTTTAGCGGGACCTTAAATGTCTTCCAAGTTTTTTTTGTATGTTATACGAAATCGCATGGCACGCTGCAAGCCATTACTGAAGAGATGCGAAATGGTTCATACTGATGGAAGTTTGGTGCACACAGTACTACTTATAGCTTTAATAAGGGTTGCATTGCGGCTAGTTGGTCGAATTGCAAAATTTAACAGCGCTTTTGCCAGTGATGGACAGAAATAGACAAACTATTTCCGCTGGATTGTTATTTCAGTGCTGTTGAAAGTGCATTATTCTAAACATTTAGTCAACATTGAAAAGCGCTTGGTATCGAACCAACTTCACATTCTGACCAGAAACAGTAGACAAATGAAGAATGCGACACGATGTAATATTTCAATTTCACTTTGGGCTCATACCATCCCTATTGCTCGGTGCGCCTGTAATAATTTAAAATCCAGAATACTCACCAACTATTGCTGCACATGGTGACAGAAGGAAAGACCAGAGCCTGCCTTTTTACTTCCGTGGTTACAGATATGTGAGCGTGCTCCAGGTACCTCTCCACTTGCAGACCGGCCTGGTACATGAATGCGGCCGTGCAAAGCACGAGCATAACTGAACTGAGCAAGCAAGCTACGGCAGAACGTCGTCGTGGAGTTTTCATGCTGTATGCTCTACACACGACTGACGACGGAACCTCAGCCTGCTCTCTAGCGTAGCGCTTAGCGACGTGCTCTCCAAACTCTGTCGACGTTACCCGGCGGCTGACTTTTGAGACTTTTTCCAGAGCGCCCCCCCCCCCCTCCCCCCCCCCTCCCCCCCCTCCCCCCTCCCCCCCCCCTCCCCCTCCCCCGAAAAAAAAGGCTAATGGCTTCTAGGTATACCAGAGTTAGTGATATATGATCCACTGTTCCCCTGATTCTGCGTATAGTGCTTTTTTACCTATTGTGAGAGTTATGTAAAGCTTGCTGGGTGTAGCGCTTCACTTGCAGAGTAAAAGAACTACCTGCCCTGCGCTCGTAAGGACCGCTTTAACTCGCTATGGCTGCTCTCCAAAATGGTTGTGTGTTTCGTGTGCCACAAAATTTTCTTACATTGAGCATTTGAAATATTGACACTTTCTTCGAAGCGTTTTACCTCACCGCCTAAACGATCGCCCGTTAACGGGATACCTGCTTTTCTATTGATTTCCGCGTGTGTGGACCAAAACTCAAGCTTCATTTATTTCTTCGGCATAGCTTACAAGTTTTGTGCCTTGTTCTTGAACTAAACGATGTTCAAAGCTAGGATATACAGCGCTCGGACGAAAGCGAGGCTCGCAAACATTGTTCGCTTCGCGGCAGCGCAATGCTAAATAGAGTTCATGAAGGTTCAATCCCTTTAGACAGCAACGATTAGAGCGGCTGCCTTCATAATGACGTAGACGCCTTCGTGATTCGCTGGCACAGAAGCCACCAGCGATAAGAGGAAAAAAAAGCAACTATTGGCAACAGAACATCGCCACTAGCCCCCTTAATATCGGGTTTTGTTCTTGGTGTAAATCCCTTCGTAGCATGAAGTTATGGGTAAGTACATACATATAGCAAAGCTGGATTAGTACACTACCTATTTTGAGTCTTTGTGAGTACTTTCCAAGCTTCTCGAAAGAAAAGAGCTCAACCTTGTGCGCAGCAATTACAAATCACGCAGCTTAGAAAGAAAGCCAAAATTCCATCTTGCTTCTCTTAGCAGCAGTGTTGTTGGTACTCTTTCTAGTGCCACAAAAATAATTAAAATTAAGAAATTCAATGAAAATTCACTATAATGTGGATCAAGCACTTCTTGGGATATTTGTGAAGTTTGTGGTACGTTCTGTAATATAGCAGACTTACGACTCGTATTTAGTACGAGGTAGTATATGAGTGCAGTTTTCAGGCTCAAACATATAACTCACCAAATTCCTCATGCCATAGACGCGTGCAGAATTAGGTAACGGAATGGCGTCCTGTTCATTTTTTGGCGTGGTTGAAGTTGTACAAGGCGATGTATATTTTGAGCAGGATACCTCAGAGGTAATGTATTGGTCACACTGGTAAATATATGGAAAATCAGTTAACGTCGAAACCTATACAAAACAAGCACACAGCGGCACCTAGTTCCATTTCATGCGTTAGGATTCGAAGGCTGTTGTCGCCTTTGTGGGAAGTGACTCGATGGGCTCATGAGCCCAAGGTTGCTGCTCCCAATCTCTCCCGGTAAACCACCCAAACAAGGTGTATAATGTGGTGCCGTAGCTTGCGTAGGAGCCCATGGGTTCAAAATATAGCGGCTTATGATGCGGAGTCAGCGCCCTCTTCGAAGTGAGCCGACAACTAAACAATGTCACCATAATTAAAAAACAAAGACGTGACGTCATAGCCACGTAATTCTCGAACGTCTCCAGGTTAATTCAGCGCGACACACGAAACAAAGATGAAGAAACTACGAGTTCAGCCTATTGACGCTGCTTTAAGTGTAAAATGCTTTTAGCTGCCTTTGACAGCGCGCCGCCAGTGACCGTGGCGCCAGAACGGAGGAGTATGCGGAGGCGAACGTTAAACGAACTTCGGCGAAGCTTTCTGTTCGCCTGGTGCTACGTGCGCCGGCGTCGGAGTAGCGGATGCGTCAGCAACAGCGTCTTCGTTGTCCCGTGGTGGACAAAGTTATCGCGCAGCGCGACGGAGCCCAAGTTTTGCGCTAAAGCCCGATAACGCGCGTGTAGTCCTGCTAGCACATGATAAGCGAGGCGACAGCGCCTGGTCATTTGCCGTCGTTACGTAATGCACGCGAACCCTGTAACACAGATTCCTTCGCGCCATCTATCAGCACGGCCAGCAACCAGCTCTAACTTGGTCTTCAGCGTGGTGGTTGGTGGGGACGACGGCGCCCCGTAGAGGCGAATGTCCCAGCGTCTGTACCACAGTTCTGTGTAGCACGTGTTGTCACCATCCCTTCTTATTCGGCACATGGCGAGCTGTGGTCGCGAAAGCGGCAGAGAAAAACGTGCATGTTGTCGCTCGGAAAGAAAAGCGGATGATGCGGGACGCTCCCCAAGACTCGTGCGGCGTTCTGTCAGCCGTCCTAGATTACGGTAAGCCTTTCCTGCAGTGCATGTCATGCTTGCATCTGCGCGCCATGACGGGATAGTCTGTGAATTTTTTAGATAGAGAGCGCTTGTCTCTTCTTCATTCGTATTCGCATCGTGTGTTGCGCCGAATTTCAAGGCGTTCACGTAACAACAGGCTCAACTATTTGTCTTAATGCACGCGATCTATAGTTATAGGTATAGTTATAGTTCCTAGTTTGGTTTGATTTGGTTTAAAAGGTTTAACGTCTCACAAAGTGACTCAGGCTATGAGGGACGCCGTAGTGGAGTGGTCTGGATAATCTCGACAATCAAGGGTTCTTTCACACAGTACACGGGCCTTTATAGCATTTCGCCTCCTTCCAAATGCGGCCGCCGTGGCCGGAATCGAAACCGCGTCTTTCCGTTCAGCAGCCGAGCACCATAACCACTGAACCATCACTGCAGCTAGCTACTTTTTGGGAGCTGTTCCGGAGCAACCGAGTTTGTGGCCAATGGGTTATAAAATAATTTTTTCGGCCAAGTTTCACTCACATAAAACGAAATACTGCAAACTTTTAATGTCACAGTTTGTCACTTAAAACACAACACACAAGACGCGGAATAGTGGCATAAGTTTATTGAACTTGCTGACTGAACAAGACAAGCTTAAAATTTGCATGCGCATAGAACGAGCTACTTGCCTGCTATGCGTGAATGACATAAGTGTTTTGTAAATAGCGCTGCTGATTCCAGGTAAAAAAGGGCTGCTTAACACAAAAATATAAATAGCATCCGAGATTTCGATATTGCAAAAAGAGCAGACCCCGACATCTGTCGTACAGTACTCTTCTCTGATCTATGATAGCAAGACGCAGTATAACATCACCGTATACCTCTGCAAAACTCAATGTGAACAAAACCTCATTCAGTCGCGTTTTTGTCACTTTGTAATATGTAAGTAATGCAAACGTCAAAAGCAGCATTCCCTTTGCAGAATATGGGGCAATGGATTACTTTATTATGAAAGCAATGCCCGACATTTGGACGGACACGAAGCACGTTCATACGTCCAATATGTGTCCAGTGCAAGCTGGTATAGCGTTTTTTCCCCACGAACAAAAATAATTGGCATGCATTATATCGCTCAGTACATTCAACACAAAGGACAAGTCAGTCCTGCTGCAGGCGCATGCAAATGAACTGAATTCACAATGAATCAGGCTCTTTCGTGCAAACTGCCAAGCGATCATCTGAAACTGACATCAGACGCCTCTCTCACAGGACTTATGAGACACCTTCCTGGTTTTTAACCCTTTGAGGGTCGAATTATTTTGAAGAAAACTTTCCCAGGTGGTCAAATTACTTTATGGCGGATCTTGAATCTGCAAAATATATATAATCGAGAATAAATAGTAAAAAAATTAGGAACAGTACTTTCGTGACAGCATCACTCACAACTGGAAAATGTTCAATAGAATAGAATAGCAACGGTGATAAGCAAGCTAAGAGCAGCACCAATAAAGATAGAGAAATCAACTTTCGCCGTCTCTGCAAAACAGTGCCCACAAAGAGAAAACACGTTTCGCGCGACTCCGTTGCGATCCCGCGGCGGAATCGAAACCGCGTAGGCGCGTTGCCACAGAGGGCGAGAATACCTCGCGAGCAACGGTGATAAGCAAGCTAAGAGCAGCGCCAATAAAGATAGAAATCAACTTCGGCAGCACCTGCAAGATAGTGCTGACAAAAAGAAAACTCAAATTTCGCGCGACTCTGTTGCGATCACGCGGCGAAACCTAAACTACAAAAGGGGTGTTGCCGCAGTCTGTGCCGCCGCGCTAAAGCTAGACATAAGTTCTGCTTATCTCCGTAAGAAGGCAGCACAAAATTCAAACACTTCTTGTAACTCCTAAGAGGTGGCAGCACCCCCCAGTGAGCACGCATTGTTCTTTTGGCGCAAAATTTCAAACGGAAGATCGAAACCGTACCCGTACGGCAAAGACCTTGCGGGACAGAAAACCGCCGCCGTACATATACGGCAAAAACCTTCAAAGGGTTAAGGCAGTGGTAGCGCAAGGCAACAAGGACGACAGGCTAAAATCTGGGACGAGCGCTAACTTTCAACTAAAGGTTTATTTACGCAGAAGTGCAATATACACACTTTGATAATATAGAGAATCTGTCCAGGCTCACAAGATGCTTCCAATATCGAAATCTCGCACTCCTGTAGTGCGATAGAAAGTGTGTTAACGCACGTCGGCAGCTAGCTAGCTGCAAGTCAACCACAGAATAGTCAAGGCGGAGGGCATGAGAGCCGCAGCCCGCTCCTGAGAGGATCCGAACGTAAATATTTTTGGCGAAGTAAGCTTCGCACTTTCCAACCGAATGTACACAACTAAAACATTTTAAAATATAGTTACTGGAATGGTGTTTGAAACGGTAAAAATCACAAATATATGACTAATTATCCCTCTTTTGTTTGTGTTTATCCACTCAACTCATTTGGGCGTTTCAGTTCCACAGACCTAACTGACGTCATCGGCGCTTGGTCCCGAACTCCGCCTTTGCGACCTACTTAAATTTACCTTGCGCCACCTGCCACCTACCACGGTTGGAAGGTGGAGGCTTCGCACAGGCGAACCTGGTCTGATGACGCCGCTTCCGGTCTGGTGACGTCACTACCCGCCAGCCAATCGTGGTTTTTCTGCACGACGCCTGACGGTAGCCGCCGGCTTTTTTCTTTGGTAAAGCGCCTATGCTATCGCGAGAGAGAACAATCTCCTATTTCATATTTCAAGTTGTTACCGAGTGTACCATTCGTTGGTACACTTCAATTTGTTTTAAGCTACTGTTTCTCAGGTTGCACAACTGTTTCGCCGCGCGGTAAACAGAAGACATGGTATGAAAAAACAAGGTACCGTCCGCATCAGCCAGACTCTCATCAAAAGCTGCATAAAACACGGGACACCATATTTGATACTCAAGAAGGCATAAGTTGAAAACTTCAACGCTCTCATCCGGAAAGCAATCAAAATCGCCACTAGTATATCCGAACGCACCACCTCAATATTTGACCATGGCCTTCACTACACCTGGGAGGAGCTTGCTGAGGCAAACAGTCTTCCAAGTTGGAGGCTTAAAACTAACGGAAACTGGACGCGCAACCCCCAAGAAACTAGGATACAGGGACGAAGTAAAACCAAAATCCACCAAGCAGCGCATCCCGGGAGCGCATACATCCCCGCAGCCCCCATACCACAAAAATGTGCATCCTACCTGACACAAAGAGCGGTGGCTGGCAAAAATCTCGGCCCTAACCAAAGCGCCCGGAGAAAACCCGGACACCATACAGGGTGTTTCACCTAAGACTTTCTGCAATTTTTAAAAATAAGCTATTTGAATTAGATGCGCGCTTTTTCTGGCATAGCATTGTCAGTGGTGTAGTACATCATAATGCAGCTAAGCCGGGCTAATTAGCAGGCTTGTTAACCAATATTTAATAGTTAACTTTTAAACTATTACCGTTGGGCTCCTTAATTATTGAGTGGCATGTAGCCCACCGTAAGTAATGTCCATATCCGTTTTTAGAATTTCGAGAACGCGGTTAACCTCGGCGCTGTGGCCCAACAAATTTTGGCTATTTCGACGAGTTAGGTTCACTGGAGAGGTTGCTTTGCCTGCAAGCTTCTCAAACCGCATGTATTTTGGCGCGATGTAGGCGAAATTTGTTGGGCCACAGCGCCGAGGATAATCGCGTTCTCGAAATTCTAAAAACGGATATGGACATTACTTACAGTGGGCTGCATGCCTCTCAATAATTAAGGAGCCCAACGGTAATAGTTTAAAAGTTAACTATTAAATATTGGTTAAAAAGCCTGCTAGTTAGCACGTCTTAGTTGAATTATGATGTACTACACCACTGACAATGCTATGCCAGAAAAAGCGCGCATCTAATTCAAATAGCTTATTTTTAAAAATTGCAGAAAGTCTTAGATGAAACACCCTGTATACAGCGCTGCTGGAAGATATTCGGGGAGAGAAGCCCATTCAGTGCAACATTCTCCCTTGCAAGTGACAACAGATGCCAAGAAGTTACCTAAGCACTGCGCTTACATGTCCTTGGATTTGCAGCGTACATAGTTTGTAAGGGTGTGCAAATAGTACCTTATAAAAATCGAATCGAAAACTAATGCAGCAAATCGAAACAGAATCAAATATTTTCAGATATATTCGCGGCTAATACGAATACTCGTACAAAAACAATAATCTTTCGAAACAGCGAAGTGCTAGCGATCTCGCACTGAAGTACGACGTTATAACTTATGCAGTCGTGCTATAGCTGTCCAAAACACTAGACCCTGATCGCCACTAGCAGATACGCGGCATGAAATCAATATATTAACTCTATGATCATGTATTATGTATTGTAGCTTTACCTGTCTCTACGATGACTACAGAGAATAAACTAGCGCCCGATCTCAGTGGACAAGAAAGGCGAGGGTTACGTATGAGCCATAGCCTTGGATATTAGGCATACAAAGATGGTTTGGAGACCATGCGTGAGCATTATGATCGGCGCCGCAAGAATGGACCACGTCGCTCCACTGAACGCTCCCTCCCGCGCGGGCGGATCGTGGCAGCATGCTATGCGGCATCACAGTGGGCTCTATTATTTAAACAATCGTCGATGATAACTGATCATCATCATCATCATCAACCTGATTACGCCCACTCCAGGGCGAAGGCTCTCCCATGTCTCTCCAATTAACCCTGCCTTTTGCCATATGCGGCCACCGTATCCCCGCGAACTTCTTAATCTCATCCGCCCACCTAACTTTCTGCCGCCCCCTCCTACGCTTGCCTTCTCTTCGGATCCACTCCGTTACCTTCAAGCACCAGCGGTTATCTTGCTTTCGCACTACATGCTCCACCCAAGCCGATTTCTTCCTCTTCATTTCGTCTGGGATATCATTAACCCGCGTTTGTTCCTTCACGCACTCCGCCCGCTTCTGATCTCTTAATGTTACAGCTATCATGTTTCTCTCCATAGCTCGCTGCGTCGTCCATAACTTAAGCTGAACCCTCTTTGTTAGCCTGTTAGCCATAGGCGAGTAGCGGTAAGATACATCTGTTGTATATTTTTCTCTTGAGGGATATTGGCAAAGCGCCATTCATGACCTGAAAGAACCTGCAATATGGGCTCCACTGCATTCTTACTCTTCTAGTTATTTCCCTCTCATGATGCGGATCTGCGGTCAATACCTGCCGTAGGTAAATATATTCCCTTACTACTTCCAGAACCTCCCGAAAAATTGCAAACTTCTCTTCCCTTGCTAGGCTGTTGAACATTAGTTTGGTATTCCGCATGTTAATTTTTAGACCCGCCGTTCTACTCTCCCCTGTCTAGCTCATTGATCATGCTTCGCAGTTCATGTACTGAGTGAATTAGCAAGGCAATGTCATCAGCGAATCGCAAACTACTTAGGTATTCTTCATTAACTCTTATCCTCAACTGTTCCCAGTTCAGGCCTTGGAATACCTCTTGTAAACAGGCGGTGAATAGCATTGGCGAGATCGTGACTCTCTGCCTGACACCCTTCCTTGTTGAAATTTTATTGCTAACTTTATCGAGGACTATAGTAGCTGTGCAGTCATAATAGATATCTTCCAATATTTTCACATAACACTTCTACACCCTGATTGCGCAATGTCTGCATGAGAGTTGAGGTTTCCACTGAGTCAAATGCTTTCTCGTAATCGCCCCACCGCGGTGGCTCAGTGGCTATGGTGCTCGGCTGCTGGCCCAAAAGACGCGGGTTCGATCCCGGCCGCGGCGGCTAGAATTTCTTTGGAGAAGAAATTCTAGAGGCCCGTGTGCTGTGCGATGTCAGTGCACGTTAAAGAACCCCAGGTGGTCGAAATTTCCGGAGCCCTTCACTACGGCGTCTCTCATAGCCTTAGTCGCTTTGGGACGTTAAACCCCACAAAACCAAAACCAAAACCAAGCTTTCTCGTAATCAACGAAGGCTATATACAGGGTGTCCCAGCTAACCTTGACCAAGTTTATTAAAAAGCTAAGCGTTCTTCAGAACTGAAATCGTGTGGATGTTGTTGAGGTTTATCTAAAGTTACAGTACCATTTTTTTCGGTTCTCCTATTTGAATAATTAGTCGAGATAAATAAATTAACTTCTTAAATATAGCTTGAAACGTTCAGGCGTCAATAAGAAAGTTGTGGAGCTCCACAAATATCGTCCAACCCAAGCACTTCCAACGAGATAGACTTAGCGTGGCCGTTTTTATTCGGGAAAAACAAAAGCGCGCAGTTTAAAAAATACCGCGTCACAGAGCGCTCCGTGCGCCTGGATGCGCCGCGATTACAGCGGTCTCATCCGTGCTTTGCAAGAAACATCACCCGCTTCGGTCCTTTCCTGCTGCCCAAGACAGGGCTTCGCGATGTGCTTGGTTCCAAGATAAGCGCCAGTGGGTTCGGGCGGGAGTTGAAAGAAAGCGCGGCTCCCGTTTCTGAGGGCAATAACTGCACACTCACGTTAGCAGAATGCATGCGGAAGAACGATGACAATCTCATGAGTTTGAATTTGGGAGCAAGATTCCAACAAACAAAGATGCATATAACAAGCCTGATAACGTCGTGTGAATTACGCTGAAAAACAGGAGCCGCGCTTTCTTTCCATTGCCGCCCGTACCCACTGGCGCTTATCTTGGAACCGAGCACATCGCGAAGCCCTGTCTTGGGCAGCACGAAAGGCCCGAAGCGGGTGATGTTTATAACGAAGCACGGATGAGAGCGCTGTAATCGCGGCGCCTCCGGGCGCACAGAGCGCGCTGTCACGTGGTATATTTTAAACTCCGCGGGTTTTCGTTTTTCCCGAATAAACATGGCCACGCTAGGTCTATCTCGTTGGAAGTGCCTGGGTTGGACGATATTTGCGGAGCTCCACAACCTTCCTATTGACGCCTGAACGTTTCAAGCTATATTTAAAAAGTTAATTTACTTATATCGACTAATTATTCAAATAGGAGGAGCGAAAAAATGGTGCTGTAACTTTAGATAAACATCAATAACATCCACTCGATTTCAGTTCTGAAGAACGCTTAGTTTTTTTATAAATCTTGGTCCAAGTTAGCTGGGACACCCTGTATAAGTTTTGGTTGTATTCTGCGCATTTCTCTCTCTTGATTGATAGTGTGAATATCGTCTTTTGTCGACTATCCCTTGCGAAAACTTGCCTGATAATTTGGTTAATTGAAGTCTAAATTAAGGTTGTCCTGACTCTATTAGCGATTACCTTAGTAAACACCTTGTAGGCAATGGACAGTAAGCTAATCGGTCTGTAATTTTTCATGTCTTTGACGTCTCCTTTCTTACGAATTAAGATAATGTTAGCGTTCTTCCAAGCTTCCGGTACGCTCGAGGTCACAAGGCATTTTATATACAGGGTGTTAACCTTTTGTAGCACAATCTAACCTCCGTCCTTCAACAAATATGTTGTTATCTGATCCTCAACGATGATAACTACCACGCGGCATAGTATAATGTCTCGCCAATCATTCGAAAGATTGAAAAGACATTCGATTAGTTCCGTGAGATTTTGAACTTGTTAAGAGCGTAGTTGTTGGGCTAGTCGGTCAGTCATGGTAAATAAAAGGTGGTACTGCGCACAAAAAGACACGGAAAAGAAGATAACACAACAAGCGCAGACTCGCGACTGAACTTGTTAACCGTGCCATGCGTCTTTTCTGTTGCTCTTTTATTTGTTCTATGCGCTAATTACTTTGCATAATGCACTATTTCATTAGCTCAGTGAAACTAGTAGGAAACTATTCAACACGCTACTCCAAAATTTCGAGGAACCGCGCAAGACCTTTCAATAGTTTAGAAATAAAAAGTGCTTCAAATTTCAGCGCCCCCTGTCTTGAAGGGGTGCAAGCTGTTATTTTCCGCAACGCCGGTAGATGGCGCTAGGATATTATGGTTGCCGCGAGAATGTGAAAAGTGATTCTGCTGTGCAGTTTCCCGAACATTGGGGGAAAAAATCGAAGTATGCCGTGTTGCTAGAGTAAAGCGTATAAAATTGAACGAGGACATGACAGTCTTGAAATCATACACTCACGTCTCATTACACAATTAAGGAAAGGTGCTGCTCTGGCGATGTGACAGGAAGCTCGTAGCTAACGCCTGTGCAAATATTAGTGCTGCCAGGTATCACTTTATAAGCGCTAAACCGTACGAACAAACCAGAAAAAATTGTACGGTGTGAAATATGCTTTCTGAAATAACCATTAGCGCAAGTAGCATCCGTAAGTGATATAGTGATATACGTGAAGAAGCGGCCGAGTAAGAAGCAGCTTAAGAAGGTTTGAAAAGTCGACGTAATGATTTTGCGTAAGCCGGGTGAAGATCCCCTTAGCCCTGATGATAGTGTTAGATGTTAACTGTATGATCCGTTATGCCAGGTGCAGCCGTGCTGGGAGGCTTCTTTCGGTAGCAATGATTTCTACGTCATCCCAAGCGACCCCTTGTTGCGCATGTTCTGCCACAGCGTTTGACACGGCCCGGTCCCTGGTGACATCATTGCTGTGTTCTTTTAGCCGCCTTGACTAATTCCCCATCTTACATGATGTAGACGGAGTCGCAATCATCGCAAGGTATCTTATATACGATGCCCGGAAACTTCGAACGGGGCAAAGCATCTTTCACATTAACAAGAGCCCCGCGCAATTTGCTGATAGGCACGTGGGCAATATGCACATTGTGCTTTTTGAATACATGTGCCAAGGTTTAGCTTATGCCTGGGATGTACGGAATGGCCGCGCGTTTTGGACGAGATGACGACGTTGCACTTTATGTGGGCGGTGGCTGCGAATGCTGGTCGAACTGACGTCTGGACACCCTTACAATAAACTTTATCTGATATCCGTTCTTTTGCAAGTCCTTCCTTATTCAAGTTCCTGATTGAAGGTTTGCTCATCGGAACACGTGCGGACAGCCCGGTTCACAAGTGACGCCATGACCGAGCTTTTCTGAGCTAATGGGTGCACTAATTTAAAATCAAGGTACCTTCCTGAGTGGGTGGGCTTCCTGTACACGCTAAACTTTAGGCCGGAGGGCGAGCGTGTTACGAAGGCATCCAGAAATGGAATGCTGCCGTTCTCTTCTTTCTCTACGGTAAATCTAATGGAGGCCTCTACACTGTTCTGGTTATCCAGGAAGCGTTGCATTTGTCCCTTGTCGACGATGCAGAAGCAATCGTCGACGTACCTCAAGAACACTTTCAGTGGAGGTTGGAGTCTCTGCAGGGCTTTTTCCTCAATCGCTTCCATCAGCAAGTTAGTCGTAATAACCGAAATAGATGTACCCATAGCGGTTCCGAATGTTTGCTTCTATAAGGATGCATTGTACGTGAAATACGTGTTGCTTAAGCAGAAGCTTAGAATATTGCAAAGCTCAATGGCATCAAATGGCGTACGGTCTTGAAAAGATGCGTCTTGGCGAGAAGTTCCCTACAAGTGTCGACAGCGAGCACGACAGGAATGCTTGGGAATAGCCATAAGACGTCAAAGGGAACCAGTACATCATCGCCTTCCAAAACGGTGCCTGCAACCTCCTTGATGAAATAAGCTGTGTTGCGTACATATGTGTCTCTCTTACCGACCAACGGCGATGAGCACACCTTCAATCAGGAACTTGAATAAGGAAGGACTTGCAAAAGAACGGATATCAGATAAAGTTTATTGTAAGGGTTTCCAGACGTCAGTTCGACCAGCATTCGCTGCCGCCGCCCACACAAAATGCAACGTCGTCATCTCGCCCAAACCCCCGGCCATTCCGTACATCCCAGGCATAAGCGAAACCTTGGCACGTGTATTCAAGAAGCACAATGTGCACATTGCCCACGTGCCTACCAGCGAATTGCGCAGGGCTCTTGTTAATGTGAAATATGCTTTTCCCCGTTCAAAATTTTCGGGTATCGTATATAAGATACCTTGCAACGATTGCGGTGAGACGGGGAATCTGCCATGGCTGCTAGAAGAACACCGCAATGATGTCACCAGGAACCGGACCGCGTCAAATGCTGTGGCAGAACACGCGCAACAAGAAGGGAATGAAATCGCTTGAGATGACGTAGAAATCGGTCGTACCGAAGGAAGCCTCCCAACACGGCTGCACCTGGAATCACTGATCATACAGTTAACTCGTAACACTCGTAACTCGGAACAGGGTTAAGGGGAATCTTCACCCGGCTTACGCAAAATCGTTACGTCGACTTTTCAAAGCTTCTTACGCTGCTTCTTACTCGGCCGGTTCTTCATTGTGGCCAAGTAACCCGTAGGGATTCCGAAACGTCAACTAAATCTGTTTTGTTGCGAAAGCAACACTACGCGTGTCGCCGAGCCATTTCGCGGAGCTGACGGAAGGCGATACTGCGCATGCGCGAGGAGCAGTGACGTCACACGGTGCACAGCTGGCGCGCTGCCTAGGGACCCTAGCGTGCCGCAATTGCTGAGCTGGTGACTCAGAGGTGCCGCCGCCGCCACGCTCGCCAGTTGCGCATGCGCAGTAGCAGCCCCTAGCTAGCGTGCCGGGTCTGCTATCGCTGCCGCGCGCTCTCCATCTTCTCTCTCTCCTCGTTGCTTTCGCAATCCTCCCGGTTTAACCAGAGCTAAACCACTGCTTTTTTGACAAATTGGTCAGTGACCCAAGACTTGTTCATCTATGCCTGATATAGCTTCCATTTGATCTGTTAAGAAAAAGACGATAGATAAAGAACGTATAATAAGAGAAATATAAAGCTATGAAGGACATAAGCGCTCCCATGGCGTGCGTCAAAACGATGCTGCTGCTGAGTCCTCCTCAATCACCTGGTAAAAAATGAGTTCTTAATAAAGATTGAACTCTTAATAAAGGAACAGTAGAGTTTCCGCGAATGTTTATCTTGTAGCTTTTAAATTCTCGAATTTTACCAACTTACATCTGTAGTCGACGATGGGGGCAGCAGACTGTTTATTTTTAGATTTTCGAAAGCGTTAAACCCAATGTAACACGCACCCCTCCTCAGTTAACCAGAAATGTTAAACTTCGTCATAGCGGTAATGAAGTAGATTCAGAATTATTTGCTTGGGCGCCGTCAACGTGTAGTGCTGAATAGAAAGTCTTCAGATTATATAGAAGTGGAATCCTCAGTACCGCAGGGATTGACCTGGGCACACTTCTGTTTTTAACCTATATAAATGATATTTCACTCAATATTTCTTCAACTGTATGCCGGTTCGCACATGTCTGCGTTTTGTACAAGCAGAAAATACACTGCTAGCATTGCTGTTCAACTGCAAAATGACTTAACGTTTATTAATGAACGTTTTTCCAAATGAAAAACGCATTTTATTACACTGAGGTGTGCTGAGCTGTTTTACATGAAAGAAGAACAAGATTTCAGCTTAGTATCTCATAGTGAACTGGTAAGTAGCAGGTGGGCTTAAAATTGTTAGGTGTTACCTTGCCAGATGACTGTTGATGGAGTGGGTTGTGGATCACATGGTTGCTAACGTTGGCAGGGCGCTCAATTTCGTTCAAAGAAACATACGAGTCGCAGCCAAACTTAACGAAAACCGCTTTCCTGGCCTGCGTTAGGCTTACCATCGGATATGCCGCTTGTATTGGTCCCTGAGCAGCAATCATTATTTGATAAATTGGACAAAATTCACAAGAGTACACCAAGGTTTCTCTTGGGCAGGTACGGAAAAAAAATAGTTGTATAACAAAAAAAGAGTTTCAGTGAGAACCCTTGGCGTCTCGTAGAAGCAAGGAGAAAAAAGAGGAATTAATAGTGAAATATACTTTAAACAACCACGTTATGTTTGCAAGAGAACTATAACATTCAAAATTCAAACTATAAAATGCAAAATTTTAGGGCACCGTACCAGGACGAACTTGTTTGCCAATTTTAATTTTTTTTTTAAATGTGTGACAGTGGAACTTGCTTCCAGAGATGCAAGTGCGTGCCACAAATGTAGATGTGGTTTTTGCCAACTTGTAACCCCCTTGCTGCAATGCCTTCAGGCAATGCGGGGTAATTCTTGAATAAAGAATAGACCATGGTCGATACCATCGCAGGTAAAAAGAACGACACCTTCGGTCTCATAGGCGTGGATATGAACAGTAGCCTCTGTGAAACATTGCAAAACACGTTCAGTATTGCTGTCAAATCTTCAAGACCACAGAAATTTTTTTTTTTGATTGTTCCGTGTGAGAATCGCCGAACCTGTGTGCATGGAAACTGCCTACTCAAACATACGCCAGCTGTTCTTTTTTTTTTTTTGCTTTTCGTCCCCCGTCATGCAAATCATAAAGTAGTAAAAGACAAAAAATTCGTCCACATGGCAACCTCGCGCCGGGCTCTGAAGAAATAACTCTTCGCTTAACTTATTGACAATAAATTAAGCTATAAGTTGTGGGGTTTAGCGTCCCGGCACGGCACATCGGCCGTGAGGGATGGCATAGAAAAGGGCTCCAGAGTAGATTGGAAGACCTGTGGCTCAATCTTTAACCCACGCTGACATCGCACAGGACGCCGGCGTTTTCGCATTCCCCCTCCTCCGAAATGCGTCCGCTGCGCCCCGGACTGAACCCATGACCTTTGGATCAAAAGCCGAAAGCAGAGCCCCTGAACAAACTCAGTGGATCTAATAATCAAGTGTGCAGGCGGGTTTGTAGTTAGCATCGATCGCTAGTTTCGCTTATATGTAATTTAAGTAACTTTTTGTTAATCAAATTTTGCGTCTATTACCCTAAGTTCATTCATTTTTGCTGCTATTTTATTATACTTCATAACAGACGCATTATGGTGTTGTGCTTTCAGCTTGTAATAAGGGAGTATTACTCATTGACGTTCACCCGAGCGCAGCCATATGGCTACAAAGGAAAGCTATACAGCTTTCTCAGAAACTTCGTAGTTAAAGGAAAATTCGTCCTGGTCCGGAGTTCGAACCCGAGACCACCGCTTCACCGAAGCAGTCGCTCTACCAATTGAGCTAACCGGGACGGCAAGCATTCAGCTTGTTTGTCATCTTAGGCAAGCCGGACAGCGATTTCTGCCTGCAGACTAAAAGAAAGGGACAGAGCTCCGCATGACGAGCCTGTTAGCTCAGCGAGACTTCCTCTCTGAAAAAAAAAAGGTACGTTGTGGAAATGACAAAGCCCGTGTAAGTTATGACAGCTCTCTTGAAATGCCAGTTTTCATCAAAAATGACGTTTTCGCATTTTTATGCGTTTTCATAACCGCATACATTGCTCAACCTTTTGAACAAAAAATTATGATTCGAGCTAGTGCTGTTGAAAAGTTACAGGCTAAATGTTTCTTGCACCCTGCTAAATGAAACAAAAAAATAAACAATGAAAAAAGGAATGCTGCTACACCTTCAATAAAAAAAATGACCATGGAAGCGCTCAAGGAGAACGTTCCTATAGGCTTGTAGCATTCTAGCACTCTACGACTTTGCCTTCTTATGTATACATAGACGTGTGTATATACAAGCTGTAACCTTCGTTATCATTTTTCTCAAAATACAATTTTGTTCTCTTCTGAGCTACGAGAGCATGGAAAACGTTACACTCACAGAAAATTTTCGCGTTAAACATGGCACGCTCGTTTATTACATATCAAGGCATACAATGAGCTTAGATTATTGAAATCCACTAACAAATTTTCTTGTTGTGGTCCGTTATCTGATATCCGTGCTTTCGAAAATCCAGCTTTAGTGTATGTTTTGAGTTTTTTTTGTCATAAATGCCTGCTAACTCTTCACACACTGTTTCTTCCACCTTTTTGAGCAGATAATAGGTAGAGCTGCGTAAATTATTACTTTTATTACTTTTATTTCTTATTACATTTGGCATCAGGCAAATTTAGCACTTTTCAAGGAAAGGCATTATGACTGAAAGGTTAGAAATGTTTCTCCGCAGCTTTATGTCCACTGATGATACTAACTTCGTATGCACAACAATTAAATACAGTAAAAAAATTTACTATATCAAATAAGCAATTTTCTTTAAAGAGTAGCGTCATACCTTAAATGCGTCATTCTCATTCTCGATGTTGCCAACTATTCGTTCATTTATATGAGCTGTGCTTGGAAACAGCGCTGTATTTACTTGACTTGCTTACAAGGAATTGTGCGGTCTAAGGCAATGAATGGCATCCACTTGCAAGCATGTAACCGATAAAAAAAAGTAGCTCTCCTAGATGGCCCACGGGAGGCGTACCCCGTGGCGGTAGGACTGCACAGAACGCTAACAAGTACAACCGCTTTGTGGATGTTGCTTCAACGCTGTAACGAGACCGCAGAGTTGAAGCGGGTCCCAGAAGGACACGAAACTCATCAGTGGCGAGTGTGCCGTCAGTAATGAACTCGCTCTCAACGTGTAGCTCTTTAGGTTTCAAGCTTATAGCAGATGGTCCCGTGTACATCGCTCTTAGGCACGTAGTCCGAAATGCTCACAATTACGGTTCTTTCTTTTTAGAATGCAAACCAGCACTCGCTAATTGCAGTGTGCTTGGCTGTTTAAAACGCCTCAGACCGCAGGGTAGGCTTTTAAGGCTTGTAGCGGGGAGTTTAGGGTACCTCCGGTATCAAAATATGTGCAGTACGAGAAGAATCGTCATCTGATAGCTTGATACACTGGCAGCTTCATAGTTACCGTGCGTGGCCCCCAATACTGCCACATCCTGCGGCCCGAGGCTTTTTCACCCTATACGTAAAAAGCGGTAATAAGAGTCGGAACGACTGCAAAGTCGTGCCCTTCACTGTATAATTTACAGCGTAATGGATTCTGTACGTAGTGATGTTGGCCGGAGTATGTTGTGAAACACCAAATGAGGGTTCTAAGTGCTCTTCGTCCACATAACGCTAGTTCCTGCCAGAGGAAACTGAAGTCCCGAGCAACGTTCACTCTGTGGCGGCGCTCTAGCTGCAGATGAAGGAGGGCGCCATTAATTAAGATCGAAAGTGTTTGTTAGGCAGTAAGTTGCATTTTATGTAATAAAAATATAACATTTTAATAGCACGATAAATAACAAAGCACATAGGAGTTGAAACATTACCCCTCTAGCCAAGGGAGTCATTGAAATAAACATGAAGTAGCAGCAGTTGAAAGAAGACAAAGTCTAAAACACTTTTAAATGAACGAACCGTTTTAAAACCCGTGATAAGGTGTAGAGGAAAGAGAGTTTATTGATAAAAACCAAAAGAACATAGGAGGTTATTCGCATACCATAGTTTTATTGCGAGGAGTTATATAACGCGTGTGTCTGAGGTAGAGTGCATCATGTTTTATGAATGCTTCATTGAAAGAATTAAGTTTGTTTTTATTTGCTTGTAGCGATACACAGCAGTACGGAGTGAAATCGTGTCTTTTAAACGCTATGTTTTTGAGTTAAGGAAATAATACAGTGTATGATCATGAGTCTTCGAACAATAAATGGCGCGAATAGCCTTTTCTTGGACAGTAAATAATGAGCTACAATATAGAATGTCCCTCAATGATGGAGAACCAGCCAAATCAGACCCTCCCGACTCTGGAGCGTCAGCGCCTTACACGTGGGCCGATAGAACTCTGTTAGGCCGTGAGGTGAGCAAACAGAGCAAACATAAAAGTTGCGCACTTTACACTGCCCGCTCTCATGGGCCCCAGAAAAGGCAGGGAACCAGGAGGAAAACATTATGCAATGTCTGCCGCCCTGGTCGTGCTCGTCTGCCAGTCTGTTTCCCGTTCGTGACCTCTAGCTTAAGCGACGCTCTACACGTCATTCGGAGTAACACAATCGCTATGCGAGGTCGAAATGGGAAGAATGGAAGGGAGGGTGATTGACAGCAGTTTTCGAAAGAGCTTCCCTTCAGAGAGGGACAACGGTGGGACCGTCCACATTCTGCTCGCGGTGACAGAAGCTCACTCAAAAAGCAAGACCCCCCCATTTTGGATGCTGAACTTTAGGCTCTAGCAGTTTTGAACGGTGTCTGCAAAGTGGAATAAACTCACCGCACAGGTTCACATTATGTGCCGTGAGATAGCCGCCGTTCCTGCAGCTGTTAAGAGTGAATTATTGTTTTTTGATCCACTGGATGTAAGCGAACCGATTTCTTCGAGGAACTCGCAATTTCGTTTTTTCTCCTGCACTTCAAAGAGCCGTATTCGGTACAGGAAATCAGGAATATTTTCGTGTTTAACTTCAAAAAACAATTTTTTCTCTTTCACAAGTACACTCTAGATAATACTTCCATGAAACACATTCTGTGGAAAAGAGATATTAAATCAATATTTAACTTTGCGTTATAGCAAGGAGAAAAACACGCTGCCGGAGATTTCTACACTTATAAGGTTTGAGGCGCAGTGCCCATATATATGGGCACCACTCAGTTGTGCACAAATGTGAAGCTTTTTGCGTAATATTATACATTCCGCTTCCAATAGGTCTTCTGATGATGATTACAATAAGTAATGTCTCCACTGGGCAGATTTATTGCAGCATGAAGGGGTTAAGACCAGTTGCCATTTCTTTACTCAACTAACGTCGGCTCGATCAGCATTCGCTGGGGCCTCCGCGGGTCAGTCATGGTTAGCGAACTGGCCATCGGGCTACTTTCTGGTAAACAAGTCGTCAGTTGAAGTCACAAATTAGGTCCTTACGCCGAGCTTCTCCTTTTAGTCATCCCAAACTGCTGTAAGGTACGCACGTCATTGAATCACCATTGCATGTTGTTGTTTTTACGCATGGTAAGGGAAAAACCGAGCTAAGCAGTAACTGCTCGTAACACCGGTGAGTGAAGCGGCGCGCACTGCATGGGCCGACAAATTTAATTTCGGTGACTCTCGCCAGCCCGAACTCGCCTTCACCCACGATGCCGTTGCTGTTGGCCACGCAATGCCCTTGGAGACCCCTCCTGAAGCGTCGAGGCTTCATGGGCTCTAGGGAGCCGCTTGAAGGCGGGATGAGGGCCACAATCAACGTCCCACTCGCCGTGCTCCTTAAATTGCATTTCGTGCTGTTGTCGAAGTGCCATGCTTGCTCCATGTACGCTGCTACGACCGAAGGACAGCGAAGGGCAGTACAACTTTGGGAGGCGCAGAAGTGAGTTGCTTAGGGAGTGGATTTGATGCTGGTTTCTCAAAAACCCTGAAGAAGGAAAGCATTGCCCCTCTGTGTCGTTCACTTCGAAGAGTTGCCTATCTTAGAAACAGCGCAAAAAAGAATGGACACAACACTGCCAGTCCCTTCTGTTTTGTAGTCCTTGTCTTTTTCACGCTGTTTTGAAGATACTGAAACTCAGCAAGCTTAAACTAAGCTTTTGCTAAGTTGCCTAAGCTTCTTAAACGGCGCTGCCGTTTTTGGGAACTCAACTTTTCTCTATGCAGGTGTACAAGTTACGGTGGGTGTAGTACCTCATGATTATGCAACCTCTTCGCAAGCCGTAAAGCAGCAAATTAGCCTGCAAATTAAGGCTCAGATCCCTAGGATTGGTTGCAAAGGTTTAGTGTAGCTAAAATAGCTTCGCCTTAAAGGAGCACTTTTTCCAAGAGTTGCTATCTAGAGAAAGTCGAGCTTCTGGAGGGCCGATGATTGTACCCGCCCAGGAGAAATCCGCTGGGTCCTCAGCGGTACAGGGCTTCGGACGAATAAATTTGTCACTACGACGCTACTCTTGCCATCAATAAAACGAAACACTTTTAGAAGATAGCCTTTAGTATTATTTAGGAAAATCAATCTTTTGGGAAGCGAGGAAGCTTTGCACTTAGACGCAGGCGCCAACTCACCATCTAGTTTTCTGTTACTGGCATAGTACAAAGAGACGCAAGTATATCGGCTTATACTTGTTATTTTTTTGTCGTAAACAAATATCAAAGTCCGCAAGTGCGTCTTTGCGCTCTTATAGTTTTTCTGGCGCTTTGATTGTCTTGCAGGTATTTGTTCTCTTCAAAATTGACCAAAATAACACAGCATTAAAGTATGCTAGCAGGAGAGGCGCAACCTTTAACAAACGACGAATGTTCTCGCACTTTAGATTCCTGCCCAAAAAAGCACCTTTTTACAGGGCGAAAACCCCAAGAAGGCTACGCAAGGCTGAGGCGATTGAGGCAACCAGAACGACATTACTTCGCGCTCTTGCGCCCATTCTGACAAAAATGACTGCCGCCAAGTTGCACACGAATTTCTTTCCTTTTCTCGGTTTTTCAATTCGTTGAGAAATTAATGGCACTAAGGCTTAGCTTTTTGTTGAAGTTGAGCAGACGTTATTTCGACAGGAAAGTAAAAACACACAAAGGCCGCGACGTTGGAGGGTGAGTCAACCAGCGTGCCGCGCTGGCGGATGCGCGAGGAAGCGTGCAAAGCGTCTCCTCCCTCTGAGTTCAGTTGCTGGCTTGCTTTCCAGGGCGCACGTACATAGGAGCGGCTGTGAATTACACTCGAAATATCTCTTAGCGTGAGGCTTATGCAAGTGGATCTATAAAGCGTGTAGCGACCCCTCCCGTTGCGCCAACAGGATGCGCCGATTTTTCGCAATGACAGGCATAGGCAGAAGCAGCGAGTTAATGTGCTTTGAAAACTTTTTGCTACGTGCAGAAACCTTTGACTTCTTGAGCATCTGCGCGTAAAGAAATTAAAAGTTTCTCGATGGAGGTTAACAGAAAACCAAGAAAGTGATTGCATTTTGGTTGCCAAGATTGATTGTCGTTCATCCTGGGCACAAACTACTGGTGCTACTATTCGGGTCTTTCGTTGAAGATTTTCTTCTGTTTTCACTCTATTTTCTTCATTTATTTTTTCCCCACTCTTTGTGATTGCACCGCTATTGCTTATACGTCCACACTTTTTGGTTTACGCTTACTTTGAAAGAAGATATTGACTTGAAAAATGTGATGAAAGATGGGAGTGCAAAGACAAAATTCCGCGTGTACTTAATCCCTCACTTCTCTTTTTATTTCTTGCGGAAAGTTTAACCCAATACCAACGCCAAAAAAGGCGTAGAAATTAAGGATTATCTTGTCTGACAAGCAAGACAGCAGGAACTTCTGTGTTGTATTTTTGTCCGCGCATTGCTTGTTTGGTTAAAGATATTACAAAGACGGCGGAGATAACGGAAACAAAAAAGATACGCCGTCATCGTTATAGATATCACCATTAGCAAACTAGCAGAAAAAAAGAGTATTACTTCCGTTTCACTACGCAAAAACGTAACAAAGTACGTAAAAGACCGGCCACCAACAGGGAGTTCACTTCTTTTTTGTGCTACCTGCTACTTTTGTGAATTAATGAACTATTCTGGGGAAGAGAGCAGGTCGATTCCCTGTATACTTTTGTAGCTTTAACATTTCTGCGCAACAGATTACAAGCAGCTGGAGCTGACATCGCGTCTTACGAGGTCGTTCGGCGTACTGTCGATCTTAAATGCAGAGTACCTTTAATGGCTAAGAAATGAATTTAGATTAAGAAAAATCGCTGCCTTGTCCCTCGAGGAATACTAATCCTGATGACATGAATGAAAGATAGGAGGAATACGTATGCCCATCTCTTCCCGTTTTCCAGCGTCGCAGAAGACTTTTCCTAACAACCGCCTCAGGAGACGCTCGCTGTATCTCCTCCTAGTACAGTAGTTCTTCTGCTACTGCTCCAACTTACTTCTGCTTCGTGGCGAGATTCCCATCGTGGATCGTTCGACGTCGGAACGAGCTTAAGTCGGCAGCTAAGAAACTGCCATGCCGACTTCTTTTCTAGTTGTCGGAGCCGCTTTTTTTTTTCTCGCTTAACCAGTTTTCAGGTCTTTCAGAGTACCAGAGTATTAGTTTCTAGAATTACTGTGTTTATTCCTGCTTCTTGCAGTCGTGCGCACCGCCCACAAGTCTTTTTCAACGCCGACGTAAAGCAAAGCATACATGGGCGACTGCTCTCCTTCCGACGCTGCCAATTAACTTTCCCAAACATCGAACCCCGGCGAAAAGTGGTTTATTTGATCATTTACGTGCCTTTTGGTGTTCTTTCCCGTGTTCTGTTTAGGAACTCTCGATCCTCTGCACCATCTCTTCGTTTGGCTGGTTAAATTTTTAATCATCTTGAGTATATATGAGAAGGTTTTGATGCATAAATGGAAATTAAATCTCATCAGTGACTTGTTTCCTCTTATTGGATGAAAAAAAAAGCAAATAAGCTACGATATGATGATTAAAAACTTATTTGCGATATCATATTCATACTAATTAATTACAACAATGATAAAATGCTGGATTGAAAGGCAAGGAAAGGAGGACAGCCTCATTGAATATGTTAGGGAAAACACGAAGCAGTGACGCAGGATTTCAACCAAACTGAAGGATACATAAAACGAAGCAAAGCGCAACAAGCCTTCATGGCTTAAAACCATCACGGACGGGCACAAATGTGGGTTGCTTGTCAAGGCTGTGTGGCGTAGAGCGCAGTGCGTCTCTCTTGACACCATATCGAAGGCAGGCAAAAATATCCACAGTGCCGTGTCGTCGCATTAGAAGCCATTACAAGCAGGGCTCTCGTCTGTCCACTTCCTTACCTGCTTCCCTCTGCACAGTTTAAAAATAAGCTGATGATTAGATGGGCCTGGAAATGACACCTAAATCGATGCAGCGCCTGTTTGTCCCAAGATAAAGCGGACAGAAGGGAAAGAAGCCACTCGAGGGAGGTACAAAACGAATGGCATCGGAAAAAAAACACTCTTAAACAAAGCCTACACGCACATCAATACAAAGTAAAGAAGTAACTGCGCGCCATGGGCCTCCACAGAATACGTGAGTGTTGCAAATAGGCCATTGTTACGAACGGATGCGAAGGCTACGCGTTTGGAGGTAATTCTAGGCAGACCGCTGCTGTCGGTGCCGACGGGAGACGTAAGCACTTGCTAGTTGAATGCTTCCCAGGAAGAGCGTGGGGGAGGCAGTGCAGGTAATGCTATTTCTAACACTGGAAAGTTTTCAGCGCAGTTGCTACGGACTGCACGACCGCAAAATCACCAGAGAATGCACTGAAAAAGTTTTTTTTTTTTTCGCGGCGACGCACGTGCTAGCCCAACTTCGGAAACATGCTTGCAGCTCCTTCCTTACACCCCCCCCCCCCCCCCCCCCCCCTTTGCGACTTCCGCTGCTGCACCTGCCACCACGTTGAGTGTCCCGTAAGGAGAGAAAGGGAAAGTTCAAAATACCGAAGCAAAGGCAGGTCAGGAGAAAGCTCGCTTTCACGCGTTCGATATCGGCAACGCAAACGGTCCCTTTCAACCGCGTTTTTCACGGGTAACATTCCAGCTTCCTTTATAAACGGCACGGAACAAAAAAGCGAAGTGAATACGTGCGTGCTATACAAAGTCCAAGCGCGTCGCCCTCCCAGAAATCGACGTGGAACCCAAGCGAACTTTCCTCTCTCCTGCGGTTTCCCGAGAGGGATTAGAAAAGAAAAGGAACCGTCGAGCGCGTACGGGTTAATGTCCCGCGGTTGCAGCCTTTCTTTTTGTGTGAGGGTACCTAAAGCGGCTTGCAGGGGAGTGAGTGCGGAATGAGAGAACGAAGCGGCTCGGTTTCCGAGCAGCTATTTAGAAGGTTGAATGCGTGATTGCTCGTGGCGCCGAAGGTGTAAGTGGAGAGTGAAAGGAAAAGGAGAGAGGGAATGGAGAGGGTGGTGCTGCAGCTCGACGATGATGGAGCCACGTGGTGGCACCGTAAAGAGATCCATTAGTATGCATTTGCACGGCCTCGTTAAGAAAACCTGCGACGGCGCTGCTTGCGAGAATGCGAGAGGAGGAACGTGACTCTGACGCAGGGTCCGCCAGAAAGGCGTATGTGCTCGTACCTGCAGTAAGATGTCGTGCGCTAGTCACGTATGTCTATGTTATGCACAAGGCGCCACGGTACTAGTTTTTACGGGGAAAAGCAAGCACGGTGCTTAAAACAAGGTCGTTGCACTGCAAACGCGTCGACGATCTTCAGCAGATTTTCTTCTAGGTGTTTGGCTGCGGTTTTGCAATCGGTCTGTACACTGCCGTTACACAAATGGCTCAAGTGCAAAAGCTTATTTCTGCATATTCCCCCGTTATGTGTTCAACCTCAGTGACTGCGACAGTTTAGTTAAAAATTGTTTTCTCTCGTCAGCCATTCTAGTACTTTCCTTAATAAATCTTGGGAATGGTCGAAAATTAGTGGTGACAAAATACCTTATCAGTACTTAGTTTCTTGGGTATAGTGCATGAAGCGTAAACTTTTCTTTAAAATCCACTTGAGCTGGGCGTTACATTAATCCGTCCCCTGTGCTCCAGTTTCGCATTCGTTAATGCCGTCGATGCATGTCAGTTAGATTAGATCTCTGCATCAAATTTCTTCAGCAGGAATTTCTGCATGCAGCTGGGAAACAAAGAAATATTAAGGCTGGCTGTGCGAATCATAAAACCGGTAATAAATCCTTCTTTACAGTTTAGTGTGACCTGAACGGCGTGAAAGCCGTCAGGTTCTTATCGACTTCTGAGTTTTCAAAAGGGCTTTCAAACAGTGGCCTGGCTATAGGTTGTTACCCGGTGGTTGCCGTCGCTTACCCTTTAAAAGTAACTATGGAAGGAGTACAAATGGCAGCGGGCCACACACGTTCTATGTCGGTTAAAAAGTAATCAACTGAATTGATAGCATCCAATAGAAGCAGGTTGTAACCGAGTGCTACACGTGAAAGTACGGCGTACAATGCCTTACGCCGCAACTGCGCTCTTCCACACGAATGCATAGCCTACATCATGCGTTGGGTTTTTTCGATCGACATCACCTTTATTCTTCGACTGGAGCAGGTCTTCGGTGCGATTTCATCCTCCCATCTTTGTTTTGCTTCCTATAAAATACTCTATTTCTGCATTGTTACAAAAATATCAATACTACCGATTTCCATTACTGAATGCTGCCTCCGGAAACAAAAGGCAGGGATTACCTGTCGGTAATACTTGTGTTAAAGGGACAGTGAGGAAAAATTGAAGTTGGGTTGTATCGACAGAATACCTACTGATCACAAAAACACCACTCTTTCTGAAAACAAAGCTCTTGCAAGGTAGAAAAGAGTGAGAACCAAAATATAGGTAACAGCCGTCACGGGCCAATCTCGCAAGTATAATATGAAATAATCGAAAACAGCAATGGATCTCTGAGGCTGAAAAACGTGCATGAAGGTTAGGCGTTTAATAAATATTGAATAATATGTTTCGTTTTGAAACCGCTAGTGCACTGTTATCACACAAGGGGCAAGGCAAAAAATATAACTTCAATGTTGTACGCCAAAGAAAACTTGGCAAATGGCGACCAGCTGAGTTTCGGTATATTTTGGTGTTTTGCGGCTATGCGCTATGCGTGCAAGTATGGTTTAGTTTTTGACGCGGCTCAGTTTACAAGTGCGGAGCAGCAGAGGAGCTCCAAGTGCTCCTCAGACGAATTTCATACTGCGGCATGCACTTGCGACGAGGAAAGCACCTGTGGCTAGCTAATGTTACACGAGCCTCCACGTTAGCAAACGAACCACTCGGCGTGTTTACTTCTTCAACGTACCCGTACCCAACAACTGTGGACGAAATAATTTTTGAGTGGGCAACCTTTTATCAACGCACTTTTGTTCTTATAATGTAAGATTACACTATAACAAGTAATATATCAATAGGTCGCCAGATTGGTTTCCTATGGCAGTCTTAACTGTTCAATGCGTTTGATTGAAACACTTTAAAAGAAAGATTTCGTTACATATTAGAAGAATGAACCATTACCTTCAATATTTACATAGCATCATCAAACTTTTTGTCCGAAAATGTTGGACATGCAAGGTGCTGCACTGCATAACGAACGGCAACAGGACTATTATTACAGGATTTAAATATGTCGTTACGTATCAGTCTCTACTCATCAATCGTGACTAGCTTGGCGGTGAGAGCTGCGGCGCCAATAGCGTGGCTTGCTGCCTGCGCTGCCGGCTCTCGACGCTGGGACTATACTGCCAGACCTGCCGCATAAGCCCCAAAATGCACCGCACGTTGCGTGAGATTGAAGTCGCTGAAGCACAGGCCGCAGTTCCTTACTAGAACTTCGATGTCGGGATCGGGAACGTATCCATCGTAACGCTGATACAAATGTAAACGAAGCGATAGCGACGGCTGAAAGAGGCCTTCGACGCCCGGCCGGCTGTAGTTTTCAGTTCGTGTGTTGCTAGGCAGCTCCGCTCGCTATAGTAATCATGCAGTCCATGTTTAAGAGTTAGTTTACGTCACATTTCGGCTATTTAATCATCAGAGAGTCCCGAGTTTGAACCAGAGCGGAGGGAAAAAGTTTTTAAACTTATAATCCGAATCTCTAGCTATGATTGCATCTGTCGCCGCCGGAGAAGTGACAACAAAGCCACGGAATGCCGAACTATTGGATTTTACCAACAAAAAAAAATTATAGAGCGGTCCTGATTGTGCCGTTAGTGGTTACAAAAAAACATGTGTAAATTAGATTTTCATGGTAGTGGTGGGCAGGGCTCATTCTAAAAGCGTAGCACTGACTGACAGTTTCTTCTAGCACTTTTGGCCTGGCAATACTAACTGCCTGGCCACGACACGCTTACTTCTTCAAGAAAAATTTGCCTATTTTTGCAGTGCATATGCCTTGAGGCACGTCAACATGCAGGGTCTCTCACTGATTTTGTCTTTTGGGGTTCCTTAACATTCACTGAAATTTAAGTACGAGGGGATTCGTGCATTTCTCCTCCCTCGAAATGGTTCATCCGCGGCCGGCAGCACGGTGCGATAGTCGTTCAACCACAGCGCCGGTTCATGATTTGATAAAAAAAAAACGGTGAGTTCATGGTGGCATTCCCTCGTTTACACGCGGCACCTGCCCTGCACAAGGCGGTTGCTTTGACACACGACAGGGACGAGATCTGTAGGTCCACTATAATGACAAGTCAAGCCAAGTAGAGAGAGAGAAAAGAGGGGAATGGATGAAAGTTTAACCTAACTAAATTCCAGATTGGATGCCCTGCAAATGAGGAAGGAGGTGGAGGGGGTGAAACAGGGGGAACCAGTGCACAAAACATTTCGCACGCTGTGTTCCTAAGACGCACTGATGACCATACCAGCGCAGTAAGTGTCCGGTAATTAAATTTCAAAAACTCCGAAGCACAAAATGAACCAGGTAACCGTGTTTCCACTGCGAATTAGCTGCGTTAAGCGTCACTAGCTGCCAGCACACGGCAGCCGCAATCCCCTCAGCACACCTCTACGAACATGCACTGAAAGAGCATTACACGCTGTGCTGCGTGCTCTACGCTCTCGGACTATGTCTCGCAGGTCAGAGTGTTTAATCTCAGTTCTTGCTGCGCAGTTCTGCGTTGCGCTAAAGGTGCAGGGCGTAGCACGAACGACTGGACGCCCATGAGTTCCCAGTAGCGGAGACCATTTCTCATAGTTGATTGCCGCCCCAGCGAGAACTACGCGGCCGCAGTGTTCACGCAACAACCCACATGCGTGTCCCATTTGTCTCTGCCGGCCACGGGCGAAGCAAACTACGCGGGTGGCGCTGTCCCGAAAGGGGAGAAGGCCGTGCGACCCATTCCTGCTGCATCAAATTAGGCCGTTCCTGGCGTCCGTATGGAGGCCAGTGGCCGTGCGGGCGCGCTCGGTGGGCCGAGCAGGAGAGCCCTGAGTCCAATAACGGCCGGACGGGTGCATAGGCTTCCCCGAAATTAACTACAGGGAATAGAAGCGGCAGTGCCTGTGCGAGTTTTTCTAAGAGCGCCGCGTCCACTGCGACAATACTGGGAATTGCTAACTTCGTATTTGGCGTTGCTAGTGTTTGGACAAAAGCTTGGATTCTGCTCTAGATTATAGAAAAAAAAAGAAGTAAAAAATTTCGTTAGTGTTCTGCGGATTTATTCTTATGTTACCTTACTTCACCGGTTTACCACATTTGCAAAAACGAAATGCCATAAGCGCCCGGATGGTGCACTATAATATGGGATGATCGATAGTTGAGCACTCGTGTCGGGTTTCCCTCTTGCTGGTGCTCTTCACAGCTCCGTTCGGTAGCCTGAAATTTTTTCAATAATTTCTTTATCTAATATGCATGATTTTTACTGCCAGTTGCTATTATGTTGTGTGTGATCTGAGCCATAAACATAATTTTACTTCAACTACACTGCATTTGCTCATACGTAATCCAGAACTTTAAGAAAACATTATAGTAAAGACGAAAAAATACAGTATGGGGACACAAAAGAACACGACAAAACAGCATGCGCACGAAATACAGTATGGCGACAAAACAGCGCAGAGAAAAAACAGCACGGCGACAAAACAGCACACGCAAAACAACACACGCAAAAAAAGAGCACGCTCGACAAAACAGCACAGCGACAACGCAGCATCGCGAGAAAACAGCCCAACGACAGAACAGCACAGGGAAAAAACAGCACGACGACAGAATAGCACAGCGGAGTATGGTGCAGCGCTGCGGGAGGGGTGAACTATCATAGCCATAACCGCAAACAGTAAATCTCAACACATATGGAGCGACCTTTGGAGCTAGCATGTGCTTGTTTCACAACTCAGTAAGGAGCAGGGCAGGCTCATTCATTGAGAAACAGCGTTGCTTGAACGGTGCATATGACAGAACTAGGGGTCATGTAGCCCTTGTTTGTTTGGCTTCAATGATCTGTTCTTTTCTTCTTTAATATGCGAGCACATCTGGGCAAATGACACAAAATTCACCCGGGCGTCCGCTCGGCGGTCAAAAGTCCCCGTAGCTAGTTTTTTTTCCTCATAAGTTTTAGGAATGATTATGAGCCACCCGGAGAGCTTAAATGTACCGCTCCATTTTTAGAAATAAAGAATAATTTCCATTCAAAAGTGATTGAAGGTGCCCAGTGTGTTTTGTTACTCCTTCCCGTATCAAATTCGCATCGAGAAGTTCCAGTAATCAAGACGCCAGTTTAGCGGGAACAAAACTCAGAACGACACGAAGATAACTCAGCGCGCCACAAAAGATGGGAGCAATGCGTTGTCTTTCAGAACGTCATTAAAGAGCGCGGCGTCAAATATCTCGACTGAGCTGACAAAGGCATGCGCAACATAGGAAAGTAAATATACGTTATGATAGAAAAAGAGTGGTATTATGTAAACAGAGAGGCGAACGGCAAGGGTGAGAACGGCGGTGCTGAGAGGATAGGAAGTGCTAAGCACATTATGATTGCTCAGCACCATCCCACAGAAGCCAAATCCACAAAGAAAGAGAAATCACGGCCCTCACGATGGGTCGAACAGGCGCAGGAGAAGAACTCAACTTGGCAAGCTCCACGCGATGCCCCAGAAGGGCTTGTTTTTTGTTCGGGCGATGAGCGCGGCTTTATCGAGCGTGGCGCCGTATTTCATTTCCGGCAACTGCGGCAGACACTTCGCGCCATCCATTTCTTGACTCCGGTTTTTTATTTTGCTTCAAGCGTCTCTGTTCATCTTGAGTTAACTTTGGAAAATGAAGGCTGGCCGCGCAGAACTTACACAAAGATGACGACGCGGAAGTGACCGGCAGTTTTCCTGCTTAGAGTTTACGAGCGTTGATGAGGGTGGGAGATGAAAGAAAGGGTTTAGAAGCAGCAGCACCAGTAGTGTAAGCAAAAAAAAAAAGAAGAAGAAACGGCGCTCCCATTCAGTGGCACAGCTTCAAAAGAGCACAGAGTCGTTATGCTGGTGGCAAGAAAGCAGCAGCCTCACAGCCACATGATTTGCCAGAATGTGAGATACGTTTATTTGTAGTTAAATTTGCTTCAGTACTTGTGCTGCGTGTTTTCCTTACAGCTATATTCGAGCATGATTGCGCGTACTCATGGTAACGAACGGCCGCCAGTCCTGTTCTCTGTTTTTCTAGGCACGCTCACTCTTATTGCTGACTCGAGGGCCCTGATTATTCTAAAAAAAAATCGTAAATACTATCCTGCGGGAATAATTTACAACTTGCGATAGTGGCCCAAGGGTGGCCAACGAATCATGCAGCAAAGGAGCGAGATAAATCCGAACAGTAGACCGCACACACACAAAAGGTTACGTTTCGCGAATTGGAATGTTAAAAACTTCTATTCCTATCACAAAAAAGCCACTGTAGAAGATGACTCACATAAAGTTGCAGACTACGCGCTGGAAAAAAAAGATACCTCTTGCAAGGCTGTCAATAAAGGGCAAATTTGCATGTTGCTACAGCAGGTTCCTTTACTCAGGAAAATTTACACGTTTCAGGAAGTGTTGCAGTATGCTACATGTAGAAATATTGCAGATCAGCAAGAAATAATAACGATTCCGGCTTGCACAAAAGAGAAAATGCTTGATACATCCCAGAAAGTAATTTATAAAAGAAATGGTGCTTCAGATAATTGTGGTTGTTGATATTGTCTCTTTACTGTAGCTGTGGACTAAAAAAAAATTGTAGTGTGGATAGAAGTTTCTAATCCTCTGAGCCTCTTCGTGCTCACCCACTGCTTTGGTTCATTGACTGATTTGATCTGTTGGGGTTGAACGTCCCAAAGCGACTCAGGCGATGAGGGACGCCGTAGTGAAGGGCTCCGAAAATTTCGACCACCTGGAGTTCTTTAACGTGCACTGACATCGCACAGTAGACGGGCCTCTAGAATTTCGCCTCCAACGAAATTCGGCCGCCGCGGTCGGGATCGAACCCGCGTCTTTCGGGCCACCAGCCGAGCGCCGTAACCACTGAGCCACCGCGGCGGGGCTTTGGTTCACTGGTTAGCTCATCCGGCTGCTTAACGCGAGGCCGGAGGGTCCGACTTCGGAATGGAAGGAGGCGAGGGGGGGGGGGGGGGGGGATATTGATTGAGGCGAAATGGAAAGGTCCCCGTTTTCTCATTCTTTAGGTTGTATGAGCCCTAATTAAAGTTCAAGCTGTCTTTCCTACTGACCTACTGCTTCAGAAAGATTTAGACACAAACAAGCCTAAGCATCGCCATATTGCATGACTACCACAGCCGTGGAGGCATTGCAATGGTTATATAATCTATTGTATTTTCACATGCGATGTACCATCAAGAAACTGTCCATGGGCTTCGAGGGACGTCTTATGGTGGAGGGCTTCGAATTTATTTCAACCTCTTTGGATAATTCAGTTCGGACTACCATCTAGCGAGAGCTCACATCACACAGGACACGGACGCCTTCGCATTTCGCCTCCATCGAAATACGCCTCGCCGCGGCCTGGATCCGATCCTGAGATTTTGGGCTGAGCAGCCAAACAGCAAAGATGCTGAGTCACCGTGGTTGGTGACTGGAGATTTAAAGATACAGAGCACCAGACATCACTCACCTCTTTTTGTCCCGTATTCTACACAAAAGAAATGTTCACAGTTTTCCTAGAAATGTTCACAGTTTTCATAGTTTTCCTAGGGGTGGGCAGGCAACTGCAAACAACTATTCAGATTCTGGTCCAAAAGCCGAAGGGTGAAGTAGTTGGTAGTATCTATCTTATTTATTTATAAAAGTGCCTGTTGCAAAATGTTTGATTTGATTTGATTTGATTTATTTGTTTCCTTTCTGATACAGAAAGAGGAGCAAGAGCAAAAGGCGGAACGCCTGACGGTGGCTCTTGCCCCGCATACAGTTTGGCACAAACAGTCATTTAACATAGTTTTGCACAAAAAGTTCCACACCAAGGTCTTCTGGGGGAAATAAGAAAAAAGTCACAGCACTGAGGGAAAAAAAAGGGTAAATAAATTATGCGAGAAAAAAAAAGAAAAAAAAACGCGTATGTAACAAACAATAGACCGTGCATGCCAACACAGAATACTTAGCACAAAGAAGCACAAGCAAGTACACAATTCTGAAACATGGTTGTTGCAAGTTTAGCAACATGATAGCAAAATCATAATAGCAACACACAACAGCCAGCAAGGTTCAAAACGATAATGCACTCCCAGAAAATGAAACTATGGACAGAAACATCGCAGATTAATTGAATTCTAAGTTATTTTCGAGCAGCAGAGCTTTAAGCGTGTTCTTAGAGACATTAGCACTCAGATCTGTTAATTCTTGTATTTTGTTCAGAAGGTTAGCTGTTTGATATTCAATAAGTTGTCGCCCATAATTCGTCCTTACTTTGGGTGGCCGTAATGTTTCCCTACGAAGTGAGTATACAGGAGCTGCACTAGAGTTTCGTACACTGTAAAGCTTCGCTTTTTTTACGTACTGAAATAATTTGAAATAATAAACTTGATTGGCCTTTAACATTTTATATTTCAGAAAAAGCGGTCTTGTACGCAGTAATTCCGGTGGGCCGTGATATCGCTCAAACATTCTTAACACTTTTTTTTGCAGGCTAATTAATCTTGTGTAGTTGTGACTTGTAGTAGTACCCCAAACTAAAGCACAGTAGGAAAGCTTGGAATAAAAGATTGAGTAATAAAGAACAGTCCGTAACCATTGAGGGATGAGTGGGAAAATCTTAAAGAAGCAGCCAATTGTTTTACTAAGGTCAGCTATGAGGCTGTTGACATGAGAATTCCATGATAAGCTTTCCTCAAACCACACACCTAAAAATTTCTGGGCTTTGACTTGAACTATTCCTTTACCATCAAACAGAATATCTATGGCAGAATTCCTAGGCTTGTTTAGTGGTGCAAACAATATGTACTTGGTTTTCTCAATGTTCAAACATAATTTATTTGTGCTTAACCAAGTAGACAAGTGGAGCAAATAGTTATTGACAGCAAGTTCAATTTCCGGGAGCGAATGGCTAGAGAAAAAGACGTTGGTATCATCTGCATACATGATCAGTTTTGGGGTATAAGGGATAGAGCATAAATCATTTATGTATGTTATGAACAGCAAGGGCCCGAGAATAGATCCCTGTGGAACGCCTCTTTTAACTCGCAGAACTGGAGATGTATATTTATGAAAACTGACATATCGATACCGGTTTGACAGATAGCTTTTTATTAATTCTAGTGGTATTCCGCGGATCCCATACCTGTTCAGTTTAACTAGGAGGACATCGTGACACACAGAATCAAATGCTTTGCGTAGATCTAGAAATAATCCAAGCGTATATTGTCTTTGTTCAAAATTTGTTATTATCTCATTCTTTATGTTAAGCAGGGCTGATTCTGTAGATTTGTTTTTTTTGAAATCCATACTGCATATGACTGATTACATGATATTTATCGAAAAAGTTTTGTATCCTGACGTTTATTGTATTTTCAAACAGTTTAGACAGGATCGGCAGGACTGAAATTGGTCGGTAGTTATTCAAAGCATAGCTGTTCCCACCCTTAAAAATCGGAGTTACGCGTGCTATCTTTAATCGATCTGGAAACACACCGATCTCGAACATACAATTAATGATATGAGCGAGAGGAATAGATATTAAATCAGCTACATATTTTATTGGTCCACATGAAATGCCGTCATAGCCAGCAGCTGTATTGTTTTTTAGAGTATTAATTATTCCTTTCACTTCAGCCGGTGTCACAGGAGTGAACATGATCGAATTTGCAAGGTCAGCGCAACAAGTAGCGGGGTTATTTTTCTGTTTTGTGTTATGATCGGTACTTTCAGAGCAAGAAACAAAGTAGTTATTCATGGCGATTGCTGCTGCACAGCCAGACAAAATGCCATTAGGTGTTGTAATATGAAAGTCTACACACGGTTTCTGTTGATTGGTTAGATTTCTAACTTCATTCCATATTTTTCGGGGATTGCTTCTTATTTCAGAAAATAGCTGTTCATAATACTGAGTTCTTGCTTGTTTTACCAGCGAGTTAACCATATTTCTATATTTCTTGTAGTCAGTGAATTCTGTCGGGTCACGACTTTTAACGAAGGCGTGGTACATCTTATTCTTTCTATTTATCATTTTCAATATAGCTTTGCTGATCCATGGTTTCCTTATTTTTTTACTGTGCCGCTTCTGTGTTTTTACTGGAAAAGACTGATCGTAGCACCATATAAGTTTATCGAAAAACACGTCATAGGCCTTGTTCGGGTCTTTTTCACTTAGAACAGGTTTCCAGTCGGTGGTACTGATAAGACAGCGAAAGATTTCCAGAGCACGTTCATTTATAATGCGCAACTCTTTAATTTCTCTTTCTTTATTTTTAAAGTGCGCAAGTGGAATGGAACAAAACGTTGGTAGGTGGTCACTTATATCTACTGATAATAACCCAGAAAGACTGCCGGGGGGATGCATATTACTTATACAGATATCTAGTAGCGTGGCCGAGTCTGCCGTGAGTCGGGTCGCTTTTGTAATAAGGTTCACACATGCAGAAGAATTTATCAGTTCATTCAGTTGCCTTGACGGTGGGTTGTCAGAAAGCATGTCAATATTCACATCACCCATGATTGCAAAGGGAAGCCCTGCACTACTGAGATAATGAAGAACAGCTTCAATGTGCTCAAAAAAGTGTAATTTGTTTCCTGCTGGTGGCCTATAGACTACTACAATCACAGCTCCATCTAAGCGCACCGTGAGGCATTCAACATCATTTGTAACCGTTGAAAACTGCGATATGACCTCATGTTTTTGTGACTGCAGCACGTACACGGCCACACCACATAATAAGCAAAGCCGCATCAACACTACAGCTTTCATCCTCGGTGGCCAACAGCTAGACGAATGTCCTGCCACCCATGAAACCAATATTACAAAAAATGTTTAGGGACGAATGCCTCTTTTTTTCCTTCCAGTATCTTTTCCAACCACGTTCCTGTCTCTCGTCCGACTCTCATTTAATAAGACCCTTTTAAGCGCCTGCTACTAGCACCCTTTCATCTTGCGTGACCCTAATTCGCAAGGGTCTTTCAAATCTTTTACGGCACGCCATTCTTTCGCAATCGAATTACGCTCGCCTTTCCTCGACCCCTGTTAGGTGTGACAGCTCGCTACCCGATTTCCAGGGAGCAGTTTTCGCGCTGTCCATTTGACGTGTTTAAATTCCCATCGCGTAACAAATGCCCTAGCCGTACGCCGACCCGTCCAGTGTCCAGACCGTAATCTTATTTCAAGACAACGTGAGAGTTCCTTCCATATTTTTGCTTTATAAAAAAAACGTGTGTGCACTTCCCGACTCATGCAAGGTCTACTTTCTTGTATTTTTCTTTTCGGTTGTAGCACTGCACTGTTAACGCGAACACGCTGGAAGGACCTGACGTGTAAATTCAATTACCGTCATTTGATATACACTTCTCAACAGGAGATTTTTCGCTCCGAGGAGGGAGCGAAAAAAAAAACAAACTAATGTGCAGCGACCCGGCCACGTCGGAAAATTGGAACTCGCCTGTGTTGTAAAAGACATAAAGAAGGGTAGCGGCGGTTCGCAGCGCGGCCTAGATCAGGCTGTATTACAATCGCACTACAAAACAAAAGACAGAGATGTGCGGTAAATGCGGTACATTGACTACCCGTTTTCCTAATAAATTGTGAAGTAGTGCGTGTAAAGACCTCCCCGGCTGAATACGCAGATGAGCCATCGATTAAACTTCTGTAAGTGCTGATGAGATAGGAGCGCTGGAGCAAGCAATGTCTTTGTTGTCACTATTTTTGTTGTCACTTTAGGTGGTGTAATATCGACTTTCTTTATGGAACATATTGAACTAGACTAAACTGCGCTTTCATACGACATATTGAAGTTCTGCAGTTTCGGATCAGGTAGATTTTATTATGTTCTTAAAACACAGTGCTTGCCTTTCTTTTTTTTTCTGGTTGTGGTGTGCAGGGGATGCTTCACGAACAGAGTTAACTTCTCAGTATTTCTGAACACTTTGACCACGGTAGCAAAGTGATGTCAAACAAGTGGAGAAAGATCAGCTGATAACTGTGAAAGTATTTTGCGAGAGGGCTCAGTCCAAAGACAGTTCTGACCATCAACGCCCTGAAAGGTGTAAAGCAGCGGATCAAATAAGCATGTAAATGAACTTTTCCACGCAGGAATAGCCATTACCATTCGAAGTAGGTTGAAGAATAGGATGCTTGCTACTATATCGTAATAGGCGCCTTCGTCCCATTAATAGGAAATTTTGTACATGCGGCATGCTCACTTCTTGAAGCGCTTTGGCCATACAAAGGTCATGCGCTACTATAATCATCCCCATAATGAAATCATATTCATTTCTTAAAGAAGTTTATGCACTGCCTCACAATACATGTAGGGTATATGTGGTTCGCTGACTACCGCAATACAGCAAACAGCTGTTAGAAAATTTGCACGACACCTAAGACTACTTGCGTGATGTGAATGCGAAAGCTATTCTGTGTCATCGTGAGCTACTAGTTAGCCACACTTGTTTACTAGCCGGTAGTAATGTCAGTAAGGCCGTTCTGATAAAGGTCTGCAGGCCAATGGCCTTAGCGTGAAGGTCTTTAAGAAAAACGACGCGTCATGTGCGTACAAATAAAGCGTTGTTTTAACCAAGCCACCACGTCACTTCCGGCTTAGCTAGACTCACTGCTGGTCGGATGACGTCACTTCCGGTTCCGTAACCATGGTAACGTCACACTGAATTATCGCAGCCTGGGTTCAAAACTTGCTTCTGAAGAAATTTTATTTTTTATTCCTGATGATGTAGGCACGCACTACCGATGACGTCATGAGTTTAAGTGGGGTTTCTTGCCGTTTCTCGTAGATGGTCGATGGACGCCCTCATTTTGACTGGTAAGCCATATATAAGGCTTTCGCCTTAATAAGCTTCGTCGAACCCAGTACGACTTCCCCAAACCCATACCCAAAGCACAATACAATCAGGACAGAGCTGAGAAGAATGCTGTCAGCAGAACTAAAACCGAGGCTTACAGGTAAAAAGAACGGCTTCCATGTCTTAGCGGAAATATTCTGGCAAGCTGCTCTCACTGCTAAGTGCAAAGTGCTTCAGTACGGCAAAATTCTTAACTTCTGACGGTTATTCGAGCTTCCCGAAACGGTTTATCGTTGCTTAACTGGAGATACTCTGACGTAAACAGGTTGATTCGAAGCATATACTAAGTGGCTCTGCATCAAATATATTAAATTGCGGCGACGCAGACGCGTTACAACGGTAAGAAAGGGAATCAAAACTCATTAAACAAGGGAAAAAATTTAAAATCCCTTGTCCGCTGCACACATGGTTCGACCGGTTGGCTTGTTCATGGCCGCGCATACGATCTTTGTCGGCGGGGTACATGGAGCCTTCACTACTGTTCGAAGAAAATTAAGAACAACTTCAAAACTCTCGCGTCATTTGCAACTCTCCTACACAGCATGCTGCAGCGATTAGGCTTCGGTGCTTCAGCGCTGCAACGTAGACTTCTTGTGTGGCATCTTTCAAGATGTTGAAACAAATCGCCTCCAGGACTGGATGGTGTGGTGGCGTTCGGACAGATTCAGCAAACCCTGCCTTGGTGCTCGATATCGAAGGCCATAGCTTATGACTTTCATCCTTCTCATCAACTGATTTGTGGCGCTAGATGACTAGTTCGTTGTCGTAGTTAGTAGCAAAAAAGTTCTCGATGCACTAGGAACAGTGCTCATTTTAATCAACGGTTTTAAGCAACGCATCGGCAGCTCTGCCTGGTGGAATGCACCAAAGGCTCGAGGCCGAATTAAATTCCATTTGCTTATTTACAGCACAGTATCGATGGAACCTTGCGCAAATTCCACCGAATGCGGGAGCGAGGCGCAGAACGTCCAAAGCCTACTCGCGATAGTGCGTTCTTTCCTGTTCATCTCTTACGTTTGTTCAGCGTGTTGTGTACCCTACAAACAAATAAGAATTTTTTTGGAACCCTCTACCTGTCAATTAGAAGTGCACCTACAGATTCTCGCACCTAAATTATTTACCTGGGATGTTCAAGTCTTGGTGTTGTAAAACAAGTATTTCATGATTAACTTAATTTTAGACTCGGGGACAGCAGTATCGAAACGTTTGGCTGGGCGGGATGTTCGAAAACAATAAAGGGCGAAATTGAAAAAAATTCTTTCCTTTAGTTTTGTTTTGAGAGTAAAATAAAACGGCACTAATTTTAACTTGCTTGCAAATCCACCTGTAGCATAAAGCTACAACTTGCAAGAGCGGCCAAAAACTGGCAGGCGTAATTAAGTTTTCTTTCTCTTTCTGTATCGCCAGTCGCTATAACATGGTCGATCTGCGCGGCAGCGTTTTGAGCACGTGTATAACCCTCGTGAGAGTTCGCAATCATAGGTGAGAAAGTAGCAAAGGCGTAAATGGGCAACTTCAAAAAAAAATTATTTTTACTTCTACAACGCTAAAATACAAACTATGACAGGTTTGAAGCAGGACCTAAGTTAATTTAAGTAGAGGTTTAGCTTTCTGGCGACTTTTTTTTTTTTTTGGTTGAAAGGAAACGGAGAGAGGAGTCATCACCGACACGTGGGATAATGAAACGCACAGCGGCTGACGGCAATGGCCCTCTCATACCTTTTGTTTTGTGCTCACGCTAATCTTGTTATAGGGAAGGCGCGCCATTCAGTTCTGTTTTTTTTTTGTTTTATTTTGCATGGCTTCAGTGCTTATTGGATAGCAGACGTCCTTTCGTGCCTCTAATCCCACGTTTGGAATCCGAGTAAGTTCACTGAGGATTTTTTTTATTCTCTGGGGCTTGTTGGAGGAACGCGATTGGCGCTTCCTGCACCTGGACTTGTTCGTATGCTTTTGAATCTTGTTCCTTTTGTTTACCTCAGAGATTTTGCACGTAGTGAACAAAACAGTTACTTAACCACTCTTACACTCAAAGCGTTTTTCTGCACCTATTCATTTCGATATTTATTTTTCCGGGGCACTTTTTGAGCACTGGAGCAGTGCCGCCATTTTTTCAAAAAGACATTACTTCCTGCAATAGGCCAGGAGAAGTGGTAGCTAATGATGGAGTTCCTTCGTAAGATGTGTTATTTCCAAGAGAGAAAACGAAAAAAGAAACCCTATAGCTTTGTGAAAGATAGCAATAATAAAATCAAAGAAAATTGAATCGTGATATTATTGTAGATTTTCTACCGTTTGCATCGCAAAAGTGTTAACGTAGTTTTGTAGTTGCCGCAGTTTGAAGATATATATTTAAAAAAGATTAAGAACTTTGAAGGTATAGGGCGGTCACAGCAGGCACAGGACAGGGCTGATTGGAGAGATAAGGGAGAAGCCTTGGTGGTTTCTCTAGAGCCGTCGCGTTGGAAACAAAGCGCTAACGATGGCGTTAAAATTTAATGGGATGTATTTGGTTATCCGCGTGTAGCAGAAAAAATTTGATATACGAGGTCTGTTAGAAAAGTATCCGACTTTATTTTTTTTTTGCGAACACCTGATGGATATGAAATAAGCGCGCTTGCACCAGCCGACGTTGAACCTTCGTGGGCATGTACGAATATTTTCCGGCCTGCCGATAGCGGCAGTCGCTGGGACGCAGCGTTTGAGTGAGGCAGTGCGCAGTGCTCTCGTCGGTTTTTTATTACAAGGAAAGTGGCGGAGCGCCAGGAGCAGCGCTACTGCATCAAAATTTGCCAGAAACGGGATGACAACCGGGTGGAAACTGTTCCGAATATTTAGTGCGGCTTTCGGTGAAGGTGTTATGAGCAGCACACAAATTAAACAGTGGTACAATTGGTTTAAAGATGACCGCACATAGGCGGAGAGCGAGCCACGCTCCGGTCGGCCATCAACATGCCGAAATGACCAGGTCATTGCCGAAGTGAACGCTGTGGTGATGCGGGACCGTCGTGTGGCTATCCGAGAAACTGTGGAAGAGGTGGTCATCAGCATTTTTTCTGCAGATTCCATTATCCCCGAAGATTTGACCATGGAGAGAGTTGCGGCGAAATTCGTGCCGAAGCTGCTCACGGCGGAGCAAAAGCAGCTGCGTGTTGAAGTCTCGCAGGACATGCTAGATTCCACAAACAGCGACCCCGACTTCATAAACACCATAATCACTGGTGACGAGTCTTGAGTGTACGGGTACGACCCGGAAACCAAATCCCAGTCGTCACAGCGGAAGCATTTCATGTCACCGAGACAAAAGAAGGTCCGCCAAGTGCGCAGCAATGTCAAAGTGATGCTGAAAGCTTTCTTTGACTCCTTCTGTGTGGCACACCACGAGTGCGCACCATACAGGGTCAAACAATGACCAAAGAGTACTATAGGGACGTCCACCGTCGCCTACGTGGTGCTGTGCGGCGCAAGAGACCGGAGTTGAGGTCGACAGGAAATTGGCGCATCCATCTCGACAATGTTCCTGCACATTCCTCGCACTTGATTCAGACTTTTTTGGCGAAAAACCAGACTACTGTAGTTCAACAGACTCCTTAATCTCCTGATATAGCCCCCTGCGACTTCTGGCTGTTTCCCATAGTCAAGAGGACATTGAAAGGAGCGCGATTTCAGACAAGAGAGGACATTATGGCTGCAACGACAGCTGAGCTAAACTCCATTCCGAAAGAGGCCTTTTCGGAATACTTCCAACAATGGCAGCACCGCTGGGATAAGTGTGTGGAGTCCCATGGACACTACTTTGAAGGTGATTAGGTTTCCAACGCTCCAGTTATGCCAGTTTTTTTTCTTCGGCCAAAGGTCGGATACTTTTCTAACAGACCTCGTATTCATGACGCGGGTAAACGCTGCCCGGAGCACATTGTGTTTATCAGTGAAAGTGCCTCGGGCATCTTGGTGCAAAGTTGGCTCAGCCGTTTTCATGTCTTATTTACAACACGACTAAACAGACCGGTGAGTTGACTGCCTGGTTGAGTTTTTGTTGTTCTTACTTGATATTTGACAAACATACTCGGAAAAAAAAAACACACGCGATCGCAATAAACATCTAAGTAGTGGTGTGTGCATATAGATTTCTCGAATACGAAACGGGGCAGGAAGTGCTTTTTTCTTTGGAGCACATTTCGTAGATGCAATTGCATAGTTTCCTGAGAGGCAATGACGTCGAGCGGGAGGCATCCATCCTTCTTCCGCTACTGTTCCCAATACCGATGACCCCTTTTGGAGGCCAAGACATATTCGCAGGCAATTGTTCCGCGCAGCCTCTAGTGACTTTTTACTTGTTGGCGATAGTCTACGAAGAACTGGCAAAGAGTAACGTAATACTCCTTCAACATAAGCTTTTTGAGGAAGAACCATGAAGCGGTACTTGCAGCCTCATCGTACTCCCGCCATGAATCTGAAAATTTGGGATGCTGAGGCAGTTCTCTCGCGGAGAATTTTAATCTGGCGGGTCCAAGAGAGTTTCTTTTCTCTAACAATGCTAAAGAGTGGTTGGTATCACACGTAAGGTAATGCCCGTCCACCTAGGAGAACCATGTACCAGTTCATGTTTTTTTCTTGTAAAAACCATGGCAAAACTTTTTTCTAACGAGATTTACAGACCTCGGGGAGCCAAATACATGAACATATTCCATAACTCTCTCTGCAGATGTTTCCGGGTGACATTGCGCGAATTTGACGAGCTCCAGATGCAGATGCCACTGGCATAAATCATAATATGTAATCATCAGGGTAGGTTTTTCGTGAAGTGTAGCAGGGTGATGTTGAATAGGAGAGGGCTGAGTATGGCCAGCTGAGGTACGCCCTTTTCTACTACGCAACACGGTGTTGTATTGTTTGGAGTACTGATAAAAATTTGCCATTCTTCTAAATGGTTTTCAACTGACTTGCATAATTACATTCTGAGACCAATACTTGCCAAAGCTGTGACTATGGCATGAGGAAAAACAGAGTCAAATGTCAAGAAAGTCAGCTTTCGGGATGCGCCCAGCATGGCAGTCCTCTTCAATTAACGAAACGAAAGCGATGACATCCTCTATCACTGACCTGTTTTGGCGGAACCCGTTCACTTATTCGGGATACAGTTTTCGGCTTTCAAGGAACCATGTGATGCGCACAGCGTCTAGTGCGGCTAATGCATATCGCAGTTGGTACCGTTGCCTCTATTAGAGCGTTTTAGTCGTTTTCGAGGTTTTCATAATAACACGAGTGGAGAAAGTTGGGCTGGTTGTTATATATTCATGATTCAAAACAGCGCAGCAAACATGGACGAAAGGGACACTAGACAGAACAGCAACAAATAATACGCTTCGTTTCTCTGAGTCGCAGACGGCTCAGCATAGTCTATCCTCCGCGATTGCAGTAGGGAAAGCACAACAATATGGACATCGCATTCGTACCCAGTACAACACAAAACGTATCAATCACAGATATCGTAGATAACGTAGATAACGTAGATAACGTAGATAACGTAGATAACGTAGATATCGCTATGTAAGGAGGTCAATAGGTCTTGCCTGCGGACAAGAAAAAACAAACGTGCTTCTGAATCCCTCCTGGATATTTCGTTTGTCTTGAATATTCGCCTGCTTCCGAACAGTTGAAATAAAGAGGAGACCGAGCTTTCAGTAGAATATTAGTCGCATAATATTCGATGTGTATTGAAAATTTTTAATATTAGCCCACCCCGAGTTGAATTTCCACGGACAGACGCCATTACGCGCACAAATACCAAAAGCACAAAAGAGTATGAGAGAAGGTATTTGAAGCGAGGCATAGCGCCTGTTTACCCTGACACAAATAGGCACTGGGTAATGTACCCGTTAAACCTGTCTCAAGTGTACAGAACGCAGCGCACTGTGTTATTTATTCATTTAATAATGGACCTGGATTTCATTCTTAGGGCAACATTGTATGTTGGGATTCAACAGAAACAAGCCCTGTGACACGGAAGCACCCCCCAAAAAAAGAGAATGGTACACAACTTCAGTTAAAATTAAAACAAACAGCCAGGCAATGATAAGATTAGTAAGCATTATAAAACTTATGACATTACAGAAGTATAGCTTGCCCTCCCTCTCCCCTCGCCTATATCATACCCTCTCAGCGAGGGCCATTAGAGGGAACGTGAATAAATAGATAAAAAAGTGCAAATTTTTAAGAGCGGCCACGACGTGCTAAACTATCTTTCTACATGTTTCGCTAAAAAGCGTCTTTGCTTTACAAGTGCCTCATCTACCTTACAGATTACAACTTCGCATCATCAGACTAATTTCCGTAGTCAACATAAAAGAACAACTGTACGGTACGTATTTGAGAAGCAATCAAAGCAGTGCACTAGTATTATGGTTAACTTTTACTACGGTTCACCACCAACTTCCGTGCATTTATCACAGAGGCGCCCTTTTTCGGTACTGCACACAGAGACTGGAGTCACCTGTGACGTCAAAAAGTGATATTTTCCTGGGAATGGTGACTGGATCTTTCTTCGACTGTATCATTCTTTTAAAGCTAAATCGTGTTAAATTATTGCGCACATCGTCAGTGTGCAGAAGAGTTTGCGATCGGGCATCGCTGACAAAAAAATTCCGAGATCTCTTTCGCGGTGATGGAAACGTCTACTGATCTTTTCGCCCTGGTCTTCCTGTCTTATGTCTTAATTAGCCATATGTATTTTAATCGTTGCACTTGTTCCTCCTATGATGTACCACTTTTGGTTTGGTTTGGTTTATGGGGTTTAACGTCCCAAAGCGACTAAGGTTATGAGAGACGCCGTAGTGGAGGGTCCGGAAATTTCGACCACCTGGGGTTCTTTAACGTGCACTGACATCGCACAGTACACGGGCCTCGAATTTCTTCTCCAAAGAAATTCAGCCGCCGCGGCCGGGATCGAACCCGCGTCTTTCGGGCCAGCAGCCGAGCACCATAGCCACTGAGCCACCGCGGCGGCATGTACCACTTTTAATAATGTGGTGGTATTACCCATCCTGCTTATGTAATACCGTCCCCATGAGGCCCTTGGGGCTAGCATGACTAACTAAACTATTGTCTCCCTCCCCTTCCCTACGTCTTTTTTCTATTTTCCTCCCACTCTCTTCCTTTCATATGAATCAACTTACTTTACTGTACTCGAAGTAAACGACGGGACAGAGGATAATTTAATGAACTAAAGACTGAAGGTTAACTGTGCCTACTAAGCTCTGCCCTTAAGTCTATGCGTTTAATTTGCTTAACATCTGAAGCAGCGTAATGATCATTCTGTAAATATAGAGGTCTTTGGGGCTGGGTTAGACATAGCGGTTGTACGAAATTACGTTTTCTCGTCTTGCATTATGCTTGAATGGCCTTTCAGCGCTCTATTCATCAGCAATAGCGTGCCCTACACACTCCCTGAGCAAGATTACTTTTCTTGTTGAGTTAGAACGTAAAGTGCGCGTTAGATACGTTTCGGTGCATTTCTCCCTTTTTCTTTTTACACGGCCTTGAACTTCGGAAGAGTAGAAAAGCAAACAGGAACGCGGCAGCACCCTTGACAGCTCCTTTCATGGTGGATAGGAGCTTAATAGACCTTATCGCGTCAGTGCACGGTCCAGGCCATAATTCATTGAGGTCGACACATGCCATACGCGCTAGGGAGAGGCGAACGATGGATCGTAAATAAGGCGCTTGGAAGAAGAACACCGCAGGAAGGGGTGGAGCTATTACACTCTCCAAGTGCACTCCAGAGAGATAACGAGCGCCTAGGAAATCTGTAATGATTTTTCTGCCGTTGGCTGCCGATGAAGCTACTGAGCAACGCAGTGAAGGGAAGACTTTTATGCGTCCAGCTTCCGTTTATTCTCATCCATGTTAAGAGGGCAGAGAAAGTGAGAACTTACAGACAATAACATCGAAGCTGTGCACTGGAAAAAAATGTCACGGTAGGAAAAGGTAAAAACATATTAGTATAAAGGAGGCTTAATTACAAGACCGGGCTATCTATAAGGGAAAAGAAGAACTGAATTTGAGCGTCCTGACCTTAGACCCTATTTCTGCGTTATGTTCTATACTTAGCCATAGCAACCGGCAACTACACCTTAAACTATGAGAGAAGTGTACTGACTTTAGAAGGACATATTTACTGAAACTTGTCTCAAACCTAGAAGCCAGCAAGTAAGCAGTGCAGTCAGTTTCATTCATTCGAGAGGTCATTATCAGCTGTTTGCTGTAACCAACCTTTATTACCTCATGACGTCTCGAACACTCGCATATATTGCCTAAGTAGTGCTACTATAGCCACGTCCAACGTTCTCGGACAAAAATTTTGAAAATTAAAAAAATTGCAGAAGCTCTTACTGAAACACTGAAGGCAATGGCCCATTCTTCTTATATGTATCAAAATCATTCTTTTCAATTGTTTCCATCGATCCCATCGAACAGTTAAGACTGCCATAGAAAACCAATGTGGAGCGCTTTTGACGATAGAAAATACATTCATAGAAAAAAAACATGACTGCCGCCGGCCGTTTTGAGGATATATTGATTCTTATAGTTATTTTACATTATATTCAAAAACTGCATTCATAAACGGTTTCCCGCTCAAAAATGCTTTTGTCCAGAATTGTTGGGTGTGCATATTGCGCTCGTCTTTTCCTTAAAGCCGAATAGACTATAAATGAGAATCAGAGTTTGTTTTACCGGTGTGACTTCATAGGTGCTATATTTTATTGCCATATTCTTGGTATACCTTGCAACCAGTATATAAACGGACGGACCTACAAATATCATATACGTCATAATTAATTCCAAGCTGCTTCATAGGTTACTTTTTCACGTGAACTACCTTCCAGTGCCACTGTACACAAAAAAATACATAAAAAGCCTGGCGTACGTTGTGCGCATGGAAGCTAGTAACTCGGTACGACCATTCGCCACACGCAGCAGCGTAACACGCTGAATGCAACACATTGGTTCCGTCTTCCTCGAAGGCTCGTAACGGCTCTCTAGGGAAATGTATAAATCCCAAGTGTCCCCCGCTATAGAGACTACTGGTTTGGGAACATACTCAAAGGAAAGTGGGCTTGCTCTGCAATCCATCTAGCCCTCGAAGGGGCATGAGGTGAAGGATAAGGAAATTTCTGCCTTTTATCTTTTCGTCCGCCGCACTTCGCGAGGACGCATTACGTCATGGCCCCCATTTTACTCTTTGGCGCCGTTCAGGATGCTCTCTTACGTCCCCAATAGTTCTTTAGCAGAACATGCACAGGCGTATTTTCGTCCACAGAGCCTCGACGCGCGTTTACGCAGTGTCAACAGGAGCTGGCGTGCACACGGTACGGCTAGAATAACCGGATTTTTTTTTTTTTTTTTGGGAGGGGGGGGGGGGGGTTCGGCTTATCTAGATGTCGAGAGTACAGGTAGACAAGAAATTTATTACTGGACAGGCTTAGCTCATTTTAGGACGATTCATATTTGTGATGGTACTTATTCGAGCTATCGGTGTCAGGAAGGTTCAAATTATTACTATTTCCTACACGCACACGTTGCAGTTCGAATATTTCAACCCTAAATACGCAAGAGGTCTTCTTTCACGGAAAATAATGTGTTATATTTACGAGCGCTGATCCAAAAGACGCGGGTTCGACACCCGTCTTGGCAGTTGAATCTCGATGGAGGTGAAATTCTAGAGGCTCGTGTACTGTGCGATGTCAGTGGACGTTAGAGAATCCCAGGCGGTCGAAATTTGCGGAGCCCTCCACTACGGCGTCTCTCATAGTCTCAGTCGTTTTGGGACGTTAAACCCGATAAAACATAAACCAATGTCTTCATTTATGCTATTCCGTGCATGAAATTTCTGACAGTTTTAGTCCTGCGTTTCTTTGTACCGTATGCAACTACCGTACACGTGAAGCATTTACCATACAATACACCGTATGGCTGAACGGCAGCATGCATGATTGTCAAGCGTCCACCTGAAAAGCACATATTCTCTTTGCTTTTTTTGATAAATTCGCGGCGCATTCAGCTAACATATATGTGAAATGTCCTTTTTAAAGCCGACCCGCGCCCTGACTTGTTAGGGGCGGCAAGTGTTGACTTGACATACGTTACCGTATGGAATGCCCAAGGCATGCGAGCCACTCCACACTGTCCAACCATTCGTGGGGAGACACGAGTACAGCCTACAGTTAAAGCCGGCGTTATCTCACAGGCGCTGTCGGAGTGCTGGGTAGATTCGTTAGGCCGCTTATTTTGCGAATTTTGACCACCAGCTGAAGGCAAGATAAGAGTGCGATGGGGCTTTCAGGGCGCATGCACGTGCCGCTGTGTCGTGCCTCCTTTGTGCCCGTGGCTCTCGGGCCTGACAAAAACCCTTTCGTCAAAGCTGCACTGCGATACGGCCGTGTTTTGTGTGGAAACGGGGAATAATCCAAACGAGGCACTGCTTATAAATATAACTTTCGTGGCAACTAAAATGGAACGACTCTTATTGTGGAATTGAGTTGCCATTTTCTCTAATATACGCGAGACAACTGGACAATTCGGGCCAAGTGGATTTCAGGGCCGGGATTTGGCTAACGAGAGGAGATCAAGAGAACCTGATTGCAATGAGGGAAAAGAGCGATGAAAGTTATCGATAGATTAAGGACTGTTCTACCGTACGTGAAATGCATGGTCAGTTAACCGTTTAACTTTATTAGTAGATCAAGAGCTGCATGTTATTTTTAAAGTTTTCTTTGATAAACACACTTTTATTTTGTAAGGAATGCTAAAAATTTGAAAATATACGTCCATATAGGTTTGCTACTTTAAATTGGGACATAAAGTTATTCACTCACGCAGAGTTATATGAATTCGTTGCATCCGTTTCCACAAGTAGACATGAAATTTCTCCAGTGCATGCAGCGAAACAGTCACTCGGCTCTAGTGGTCGCGAATTTCACGTGAGTGATGAGCATGCTTTGTATGTTGGTCCTGTCCATGAAAAAGCAACAAATCTAAATTGCTAAAATTCCGGCTGTAGGGTCAATTGTCCCACTGATAAAAGAAAAAAGAAATGTGGGGAGCATGCGCATTAGCGGGACTTATCTGCGTACCAGAAATATTACTATTAATATGCGCACATATGAAGGCAAAAAGTACCACCCACAGAACCGGAACAAAAATGCACAGGAACAACTAATCCGTTATGTGTTGGCGTCATATTCGCTCTGATTCTTCCAGCCGTTCAGAGGGCTCCCGTGACGTCTCTTGCTCTAGCCAATGGGAATGCTCCGGTCTGCTGACGTCACTTCCCTCCACCCCATGGGTTAATTTTATGACCGACGAAGCATTTTGGCCCCATAGAGATTCTAATGTTACTGCATCAAAACAAGGAAGTAAAAAGACAGGAAGCAACAAACGCCGAGTGCAGGAAAGGAGCCAGAGGTGTCGGGAGATCCTTTTTTTTTTTTAACGACGTCTGCAGTCCTTTTTACGGCGAGTTAACCCTGGGGCGTTGCAAAAGCGAAACACAGAACTCGATCCTGTTCTAGAGGTGCCGCTTTAGCGAGTGTTTACTTGGCGGTGGGTGACAACTTTTTCCAGTTGAGTGCATGTATTGATCTGTCCGCTACCTACCTCGCGGCTGTTGTTCACCTTCGGTGGACCATCGCTTTGCGGTTATGGTGGGAATCGCCGAGCGCGCAAATACACTGCATTCGTACCACTTATTTCATCCTGCAGCTGTCATGAACCGACGGACTCCGCAAGCTCATAGAAGGTTCAGCGAGAAAGCGTATACATAGATTACGTGAACAGAAAAAAAAACGCTAATTAAAAAGCTTTTAACGTTCGTGTTTTAAAGAAACAGCTCGGCTACACAAAATTGCGTGATTGGCGGTTGTGGAAACTATCTGTGACTTTCGTATCATTAGGGTGCTGCGAGGTATCAGGAAATTGAAGCTTTTATAGTTCGGATCTAAGAAAAGCATCTTTCGAGGCCGAAACCCGAGATGTTCGGCTTAGCGTAGAAACGCCATCTGCTGAGCTGCAAACCGAAAGAACCTATGTTATTGAGGCACAAAAAGGACGAGGACGGAGACGTAGAAAGACAGAACAAGTGCTCACTATCAACTGACAAAAATTTATAGTGACACGCAATATATGAAAAAGGAAAAACTATACAAATGAACAAAACACCACATGACATGCACAGTCCATTTCATGATTGCAACGCTCGAGCTGGAGTCAGTTGACAGAGAGCACTTGCTCTGTCTTCCTACGTCTCCGTCCTCGTCCTTTTGGTGCCTCAATAACATGAATCCTTCCAAACTCTTCCAATTTTCCATCTCTTTTGCGACACATCCCCTTGTAGCTATCCACGACCGTGTCGAAGAAAAATAAAGCCCTGGTTCTCGAAGTGTACCTGTAGAGTAGCACTGCATTAAAATGCATTGAAATACATTAGTGTACCATCGCTCTATTTTACCTAATCACATTTGTTTCAATCTGTGCAGGAATACTTTACAAGCGCTATTTTCTTAAAGCTTTCGAAGTCTCCCTTTCAATAGAAACGCAAAACTATAGAACCCATAACATAATTATAACATAACATAAAACAACAACCTAACATTCAGCCTAAAAGACAACCGTAGTTTTCGATCAAGCTTTTCCGTGAAAGTGTCATAGAAACTGCACTAAAAGGGGGTTAAACACACAACCTATGTACGTTGTTGTTTTTGCTGGAACGCGAACTCCCGGCGCACATAATCGTTCCAGTGAACTTTTGCTAGCATCGGTGAAAAATGCATTAGCACGTTCGGAATGCTTTCATTGAATTTGTTTGTCCGGGAGCGGCAGAGAACGCGGATCGCCGCCGGAACTCTCTGTCCCTCGGAGCATTGTCTCGATAGTGCAGGTGTTTGGCGGGATGCTGCGCCTTTGCCAGCCGCGATGCGCCTGTTTTCTAATGCATGAAAAGGACGCGTTCCATTTTCGCGTGGTTCTATGGGCTTTGAGCCTGGAGCCCGTTCCCGGTTCAACCGCTTTTCAGTTGCGTACGTACACTCGCCGCTTCGGCGAATTCCACAGGAAACCGGGCATGCGTGTTTCACCCGGCAACCATTCATACAGACAAGGTGCTCGATAGGACATCGGTTCCGCGAGCGTTTTTAGGTTTTTAGTTGATTTCACGAGCATCGGCGAACCACTGCAGCAGGTCGAACTCAGAACAATCTTTTGTGCAAAGATGGAGTGAACGTCCACATTTGGGAAACATGGAGCCTTCGATGTCCGAGGTTTCCTGTCCGAGTACAAAAACTTGCTAAAGGTAGAATACCATGCTCTCCCGGGATTCGACCGCTAAGGTGGTAAGGAGCACATATGGTAGAAAAAAATAATAAAGCAATTATTGGGTTTAACGTGCCGAAGCAACACATGGGCTGTGAAAGACGCCATAGTAAAAGACTCGGTATTAGTTTTGATCAGTTCACCCCCTTAAACGTGAGCTGACATCGCACAGCAACATGGGCGATCTGTATTTCAAATCCATAGAAATAGGGCTGCCGTGGCCGGGATCTAACGCGCGACCTTTAAGATCAGCAGCCGAATTCCAAAGCCACTGAGCCACTGCGGCGGGTCGAAGAAGTAAAAGGTTGCTTGGATAGAATTCACTAGTTTCTACGGACGGGAGAAGAGTAAATTTTTATCGGAGGCTAAGATGTGGTGTCTGCTGCGTCCAGGTGGAGTCCTCATTTCAGGGCTCCAGTGGCAGTGATGGTAGCACAGGCACGGAGAATCAGCTGGAGCCGGTCATCCAGCATGGAGACCCCCTACCATATGGGAAATAACGCTAAGGCAGGTATGCCAAAAGAAGTCGACAGCCTCCTTAGAGCACAGCGGTTCATGCGGGACACGTGCGTACCGTTCAATCCCAGGCCGCAGATGGGAGCACAGGCGGCAGACGCTGCGTGGAGGTGGCAAACGTGGGACACGGTTTCGGCAAGCACCGGACAGACCCAACAAAGGAGTCTACGTCATGAATTCCTGCAGCAGCCTGGTCCAGCAAAAGCGGATCGCACTCAAAGCTTGGTTCAGTTAGTGTAAGTGAACCATATTTCAGCACGAAGGAACCTGTAATTGTTGTCGAGTTTCTTGTTCTTTGGCTTGTGTAACGTTACCACAGCCCAGTAGCAATTTTCCAGCTCTTTACTTTTCAAACACTTCTGTCCTTCCTGCAGCCATTGAGACAGGATAAAAACACGGCGACTTCATCAGAAGGTTTTCTTTTTTCCGAGTCTCTTTTCATACAGTGGTGCTTTTGAGACTGCAACAGTTGATTGTGGGCCCGATGTAGTCGGAGCTGCTTTTAACGCTATCCTACACAGCGCGAGAAATCTGATGTTAGATATGTCTTTCTAGACGCCGTATCAGCGAAATCGTAGCATGAAGTGAGCGATCTTATCTCCAATGCTGATCAATAACACCAAAAAAGACTCCAGTTTTAGTCAACTCAATGCTCGAGCAATGAGACTTTTCCCCAAAATAATGTCGAGAGCTTCCCTTACAGCGATTCTAGAAAAAAGCAAAAGCGGCATGGTAAAAGAACGAAAAAAAATTAATTATGCATATATGCGGTAGCCTTCCTTATGAATATCTTAAGTCGTGAAAGTTTCAATATTTCCAAATCAGTTGGTGCTACTTGTGCTCTGATAACCGGATGATGATGACTTGAATTTCAACACCAAGATCCCCATTATGTCAATGAGTTATGCCACCAGGCCGTGTAACCATTGCTCCCGTTCAACGTGAACGAATGCATTTCAAATTCATATTCAGATCCTATTTTACACTTGTTGCCAAATGCACTTTGGAAAGGCGACCTGAAAGGCGGTTTTCGGTGAGCGAATCAAGAATATTGGATGAATCTTTAAGACTCTGAAAGCTGCACTTACAGAGTGCACAGCAGCTTCTTGTCTTCAAATACGACTCCAGGTGACTCCAAAAGCGCTGTGTGTGTCTCCTCTGTCTGCGACCCTGTCTTTTGCACTGTTTGAAGTTGCATGGACCACCAACTAGCCCGCACGTCTACCCTTGTAAAACTCTAAATTTACCAAGTTCTCAAGTTAAAATGAACCAGAAATCTAAAGCTATACTACACATTCAAATAAGCAATGAAATCAATGTGGGCTTTATTATTCTATCTACTCTTTACAAGTCACACACATGCATGAGCAAGCAGATGTACAGAAATGAGAGAACATTGCAGTCGTACAATGTTCAACGAGCGTGCCTATTGCATGCAGATATTCTTATGATTCGACTACACAGCGGCTATGAATACTTAACGACGGAAAGTCACGGAAGGAATAGAGAACATAGTCTCTGAAAAAGAACCATAGTAAGAAGAAAAAACACCGCACGTTCCTTGCGCAGCGGTGTTCTCAAGACGAAACAGTTCGATTTGCCTCAGCTGCTATTTCTGGATGAATAAATTCAAATAGGAAAAATTCTACCTCCGCTCTTTTACAAAGCTCATCCTTATATCGTAGTACGGCAAAGACAGCTGGATAACGATCGTTGTCGTGGAGTTTCAGGGAAGTAAAGCGCCTGCGCCATAATGATGGCTTGAAGGGTTTAGGAATTGCGCGATCGAAAAAGCTTCTACAGCTCTTGGAGCGTCGAAGCTGCTTGGGGACTGATAAATAAAAGCACGGTGAGCAAAATGCCCGGATCTTCGCTTTGTGCATGCAATCGCCGCCGATTTTCTCAGTCTACAATCTATCGCAATTGCCTACTTTCAGCACATTTGCTCTGCGGCCAAGGAGAAACTTATTAATGCTTTCGAATTAGAACGGTAATGTGGACGAAAACACGGCGGCGGGCTGCATTTGTCGCACAGAACGTAGAGAGGAATAAAAACTTACCATACTTATAGCCTCTACACAGGTTCTATCCCAAGAGGCACTAACAGATCAGCTTTGCTTGCCGCTGCTTAAGGCCACTCTGTAATGTTTTGGAAGCGAAACCTTCACTACGGGACCTCGGGCTTCAATCGCGGACCGTGTAAATTTCACCTTCAGCTGAGTTAGAGGTCAAACCATGAAGAAGAGAAAAAGAAATCGAATCAATATCCATGACTGGGAGTCGAAACTGCAGCTGCGCGAACAGATCACCTCTAAGGGCCGCTCAGCGAGACCACTGGGCTATGGCCGCAGCCAACTGGCCTCGAGTTAAACTGCACCACACTCTTGCGCTGTGCACTGGAGAGCGCCGTCTTCATCAGCTTCCATCTGCTCCGTCCCGCGGCACTGTAGTAAACATTTTCTGTAGTTTTTTTCTTGTTAATTATTGCCAACGAATTCATATAATATGCACACAAAAACCGCCAGCCTAACTGTGACGGGCGTAGAAAGGCTGAGGTTATCTAATTTCTTTTAAGGTTTCAGTATACAGGAGTCTGTCAGGTGGTAGGTCCTCAAGTTTAAATATTTCAATGTATTTTACAATTGCTTCTTTGAAATACTCTCTAACTGGCCGGCCGTGCGTCAGGATTTACCTGACGCACCGCCATCCTGCTCCTCCATATACTCTGCAATCCCGAAGCTTTGACACGATACTAAGGCACACGATCCTTCTTTTCAGTTGGAAGGTACCCGAGGCCATGGGGAGTCAAGCGAAAACGTCTTCTTGACAGTCCTCTAAAGGATGTCCCCCTTCTCCCGCCCCCCCCCCCCCAAAAAAAAAAAAAAAAACGCGTCCTAGCAGTGCAAGAAACTACCACCGCTCCGCCATCACCACACCCTTCCTCCCGCGGTCCTTCGGAAATCGTTTTCTTCATCCAGATTCATTTGGACGTGATACAGTCCAAACGGAGGAGCACGTGACCACTTCCACTTGCCAGCCCAAGTACGAACGCTTGTCCTGTTTGAAGCTACGCTTGATGGCACTTTGCCGAACCTTTGATCCCACAAACGTCTCATTTGAAAACATTTTCCAATATCCGAAATGTTTTTTTTTCTGAAGAATTGAAAACATGACAAGTAGCCTTCTTATCCGCGTGTTAGACTGCCAGCCGTTCGCCTTTGATGACTAGACAGGAGAGGTTCAACGGACCAAGGCTTTGTGGTGCAATTTTGAAAAATGCACAGAAAGGTCAAGAATACACTGCGTGAACAATGCTGTACCTGTCTTTCTCATAAAGGGCCAAAAGTGTCTCTATACATTCCACTAGTAAAAGGTGCAACCATATTGTCGCCATGTTCACTACTTCATCCATGTGTTCAATTAATAAACAAGGACCATTTCGTTCAAAATTAGGCATGTATGAGTACTGAATGGGTTATTTAGTTAATTCATAGCACCGAAATAATTTCTTCTTCAAAAGTTTAAATTGGTGCCTGAAAGGGCTAATACGTGTCCAAACAGGACATGAACGAGGGCTCCTTGGTTGTCTATTGCACAGTCAACCGCGCCAGATTGGCACCGTTTCCTGCACAGCGTGTCCAAACATTCGCAGGTGGTACACGTCTATGTATCGTATGTTTTTTTTTTTTTCGAATTGCTCTTGGGGACCCGAAAACAGAAAACCCGAGCCTCAACGCGTACAACTCTTTGTAACACGCTGGTGGTTTTGTAGCTGCAGTACTCTTCTTGCTAATTACCGCTGTCGGTTTCAATTTAGCAAAGGAGTTCTTTATCGGCCGCTCCCTTTGAAATTTAGCATCCCCACTGCCATGGAAACCTGTCACAAGCAAGTTGCAAAATAACGTTTGTGAGAAAAAAACGAACTGATAGATGTTCAGGAAAGGTGGAAATCGTTTTACAGCCTCGTTTTCTTATACTTTTCTCGCAGCTAATATGCTTTCTTTCTCTGTTTTTTTCGTCGAATGACGCAAAAAATTGGTTTTTGCACTGTCGATATTCATCACAAACATTTACTTTCAAGCGAAGTTTCCCTCCTTTCGTCTGCCATGAGCACCCAGGATATTGATTTCCCCACAGGGCGCCAATCAGCCCGTGTGCTCCGAAGCAGGAACTCAAGGAGCATCTCGCTAACGCGATAAATTAACGGCTGCTTGCTCCGTTCTCTGAAACTCCAGGAGCCCGCCATGGTTCGCTGAAATTAATTCAGGCCGAGAAGGGTAAACAGTTAGCTTCCCGTGCTACGGCGGCTTCCGGGAAACTAAACGCTAATGTTTCCACGCGGCGTCACCTTTTGCCATCTTTTTCTTCTCATGGGACTTTTTGGAGCACTATGTGCATGTTTTCCTTCAGGCTGAATTTGATTGGCTTTCAAGTTTTTGCGGTCATGTCGGTCGATGTAGTACTTTTATGTTTAATTTTTTTTAAGTTAGATGTAAACCATTGCGGTTGTCGCGCAAGGGAAGGCTATCGAGAAAAAATGATCCAGTGTAGAGTAAAGAATTCGGTGTGAAAATCCCACTCTCATTCTGTTTTATTTTATTCTCTCCATGCTTTCCTTTAAGACAGACACGTCAACTATATTCATCGTCCAGCGCATGTTTTCCCTTTTTATTTATACCAACTGAGGCAACATGTCGCCTCCTCTCTACCGCAGAGTTTAACACATCGCATTATATTATTTTTGTATGAACGTTCTTCGCAAGACATTACTCTCATTTCACACTCACCTGGTAATTCAAGCAGTGCATGGTATTTACCGCGTTGCAGAGAACGAGGAGAGAGAAGAGGTGACGGGACACGCCAGCGCCGCCATGTGTCGGACACACGAGATGCCTCGCCCATCCGCGCCGCTCGTGGATAACTTGAGAAGCCTCACACCTGCGCGGCGCGGCATCATCAACACGTCTAGTCACTCTGCTCCCTCTCTCTCTCTCTCCCGTTGCCTCCCCGCTCCCCTTTCGAATTCATTTCTGTTTGGTGAAGAATAAAATCAGTCTGCTCCAACCTCCACGCTGTCAGCACGTCTATTTTTATCCTGCAAAACTGGTGACCAGCGCGTGATATTGTCTTTCAGCCGACGTTCACGAACGCTTACGTCCAGGTTGAAGTAGCTCAGCAAGTCTGCCAGAAAGATGGTAAAGCTGACGTCAGCAACCACGAGCACCCGTCTAAATAGGCGCCTTAGTCTAATGTCCACTGTCATTGACCGGAGTCCGTATGACGCAATCGCGGTGTTGTTGACCGTGTGCAAAGCAGATGCGGACTCCGGTCGATGACAGTGGACATTGGGCTTCCTGGCAGACTTGCTGAGCTACAGCAACCTGGACGTATGTGTTTGTGATCATCAGCTGAAGGACAATATCACGACCGGGTCACCAGTTTTGTAGCGAGGTCTTCGTCCTCGGTGCAGGATAAAAAAAGACGTGCCGACAGCGTGGAGATTTCGAGCAGATTGATTTTGTTCTTTACAAAACAGAAATGAATTCGAAAGAAGAGCACGGAGGCAACAAGAGAGGAAGAGAGCAGAGCGACTAGACGTGTTGGTGATGTCGCGCCGCGCAGGTGTGAGGCATCTCAAGCTATCGACGAGCGGCGCGGATACGCGAGGCATCTCGCGTGTCCGACACACGGTGGCGCCAGCGTGTCCCGTCGCCTCCTCTCGCCTCGTACTCTACAGCGCTGTTAACCAGCCAAGAATCGCCCTTGTATCACATATCATGTGTTATCACCAAATTCTCCTTTGGACGAGAAAGCTATTTTGCTTAGCCCTTTGCACGGCCATGTTTTAAAAATAAAAGTGTGATCACTATGCTTATTTCTTGTAGGTACAAATATCCGCATAGTACTGCCATTTACTAAATAGAATTTTTAGGCGAAAAATAACACTGAGCGTAATTCCTCAACTACTGAATACTTTCTAACCCAATTAAACATGCATCCTTTAAGAAGTCCGGGAACAACCAAGCATTCAATGTGTTTAACCAATGTAACCACGCTACTCCTGGTTTAGAAAGCTGAACACGTATTGCTCGACGTGGCTGAAAGAGCTGCAAGGGAAAATGGCGTGAGGAACCTGTGGAAGTTTTCTTGAGTCAGTCATTTTTATAGAAATGTCTCATTTCTGGAGCAGTGGTGCTGCAACTGTAGAAAACCACGAAATGATTTCATTCCTTTGTTGTCTTTTTATGCGAAAGCTCTACTCCTCTTGTTCTTCAAGGTCATGTCGACATGCAAAACGGCCTTGAAAGGCAGCGGAGCGCGAAGTAAAAGTAATGAAATCAAAAATGAAAACCACAATAATATGAAAAATAAAATGAAATGAAGTAAAAAGAATATCGAAAAGAAAAAGAAAAGAAAAGATCAAACAAAAAAGGCAAATAAGGGTATAAATAAGAAAGAGCATGAATAAAAGTAAAGAATTGCAGAAAGAAATGTGTAAAGAATTGCAGAAAGAATTGCAGGAAAGCAGCTTTCGTTCTACATTAAGGTTCGCAGAATTGCGACGAACATGCGTCAATTTTTTTCCTTGGACAACCATTAGCGCCTGTTAATAACTTAAAAAAGTAAAAAAAAAATATCGCATCTTTGGCGCAGCCTTTTCAGCAAAGCACTAAATAGATTTCCTCGGTATAGTACCAAAATAGAAAAGTATGGCCGCTCAGGGATCTGTCAAAAAAGAGAAGTGATAGTTTAGAATGATGATAACAGGAATGAGAACAGCCAGGGATGTGGCTTTCCTAAACTGTACCTTCAACGTTGGTTGCCCCAGGGCTTAATTAAAATAAAAAAAACAGGCAGTCGAGTTGGCGTAAATGTTGTTTTCTCCGCACCCGATAAGCTTCGGAATCTCTGTAAACGTGTTAACCAAGACCGCAAAAAAATTCAAGGTTGTATGAAAACCTACAAAATCGCTTCGTGGAATGTGTGGAAGGCAAAGTATACTCGGTCCACTTGACATATGCTAATGTTTACATTTGCCAAGATGACAGCTTTTTAAATGGATTTTGAAGAAGCACCATTATGACATGCGCAAAGATGTCAGGACGAGCATGGAACCTCATTTTTGAAAATGCCGCTGCGTGCCGGAATTTTCGCGATACGCTCCGGAATTTCTAAGCTGCAGCATCGTTAACAAGCATAGAGAAAATTTGGTGTGCGAGATAATTCAAGCAACTGAAATGCTAGATTTCCAAGAGCCATGATTTCAAAGGACCACGAAGGAACCCTTACCACTCTCTCCGCTTTGTCCACACATTAAGAGCTCGTGTTTCTTAAACTGTCAGTAACCTTCGTTTTGTGTTTACTTTCACGTCTCTTAATCGTGGCTATCGCAAAGTGTCTTGCGTTGGTACATGCCCGACGTGCTTTCTGGTAAACATTGTTGAAAGCCAGCCCTTCTACAGACTTGCACAACTCCTTCATCCCCATCGTTTCAGCGCCGTTTCGTCGACTTCATACTAGAGCTTCCGCCTCGTACGCCGGAGGTATTGGGTTCAATCCCCAGTGCCATCGATAATCTCTTGTTTTCTAAAGGGTCCGAACTTTTCTTTCGCCTGTCGTCCGGCTTTCCCTAGGATTAACTTGGAAAAAAGGGCCTGTAACATAGCGATTGCTTCGACAGGGCGGTGATTCGTTCCGTTGTCGAACTTAAGCCTGCCTCACGCGGGGAAGCCGAGTTGTAGCCTTTTACCAAGCCATCCTCACTAGCAAGGCCTGGACCATAGCCGGGCAAAACTTTTAGTCATTTCAGGGAACCAGGGAGCAATCGGCGAAAGCGGGAATCGAACACCACCTCCTAAAACCGAAACGGGTACTCAACCTCCGGGCCACAACTACCGCTATCTGCTCCTGGCGCCCGTTCGGATTAACTTGTGTCTGCGAAGCATGGAATATGGCCGGCGAGAACTTCACGTAAATAACGAGCAGAGATTCATCTATAATGAAACACCGTATCCTACCGAGGATGGGTGCAGGACACTTGAGGCTGACAGCGCTAGTTTAGGGGGTCAGTCAAATCAAGCTACAAGTTTTCGTTGTCCTCCCTCCTCCCCCCCTTCGCCCCTTTCGGATGCGTCCAAATGAATGGAGCGATTGGTGTGCGTTAAAAATTGACAATGTTTACCTCATTCCGCGTAAAATTGCTAAACTCGGTGTCTGCGGAACTCAGTATTGCCATGGCCTGCAGCGGGTACACGACACCCGCTTTTTCTTACAACAGTTAATTTCGAACCCCCCCCCCCCACTGAAAAAAAAAATCTTCTAAATAACTGTTGTGAATCAGCGCTCGTGTGCCCCATGCCTTTGTTTTTCCTGTGACGCCGTCCTTTGGTGCGCTCTACGCTTCTCCCGTCCGGTAAATTCCCGCCACCTGCCGCTGTGGCTCGGTAGTTAGAACGCTCCTGAGCCGGGGTAGCTTGGTTTGAACCCTGTCACAGCGGCCGCGTTTCCATGGAGGCGAATTAAAAAAGGCGCCCGTGTGGTTCGAATCTCCAGGAGGTCGAAAATCTTCCGAATACTTCTACTACAGCACCCCTTTTTCTCTTTTTTCTTTCACTCCCACCTTCCTTTTTTTCCACAAGGCGTGGTTGAGGTATCCACCGAGATTTAAGACAGATACTGCGCCATTTCCTTGCCCTCGAAAACCACTCCCTTATTCCGGCCATGTTCTCGAAAGGCGCGACGTAGCGTACACCAGAAACACACACTAGCGTAATGCGCGAGGCTCTCTTCCTCAGGTATGCCACAACCCCTTGTCCTCGCCCTCCCACTGCACGCTGCCCACGCGCCGAGCCCCGCAGCATCATCCAGTTCAACGCGCTTTTGCCGCACGACGCCAGTGCCTCAGGCGTGCAACGTGCAAACTAGTGCAGACCTATACACGCATGCCTGCGAAACAGAAAGACCGCTTATTACATAACACATATAGCACTCGCTGCAAAATGTTTTACATGAACCCGAACAAAACGAAGGCGTTCGGGTTAGTATGTTTTGCGTCATCACGAAGCACAGAGGAAGTTTGCACCTCCTGACATTTCGTCGCTCAATTTTGAAAGGCTGAGTGAGACCTTTGTGCATACTTTCCGAACCGCATTCCACGACTGGACTTCACACATCAGGTAACTGAGTTTGACGTTTCGAAACGTCCTGTCGACGTAGGAACTGTGACAAAGGATTCAGGCGGCGTCGCGGCGGGAAGGAAGGGAAGAAGGTACAAAGTACAAACGACAATACCGGCGCCGTTTTTTATGGCTCTCGGCGTTTATTTACTTTTGTGCATCAAAGAAGTGGTGGCCAGGGCTACGGACGAGACGCAGTGGTTTCTGCGTACAACCTTGGCATTTTTCGCATCTCCCGTGTCAAATATAAAGAAACAACGCCAGTGCCGGATGCCCACAAAGAACGCTGAAAGCAAAGGTTATTGGCAACCTGAATCACATTTAAGAAGTTTCAAGGAGAAGAAACGTGCAACACGTGGCGTGACATAACACTTCGGCTCCATTTTCTCTATGCTGGGTCGCAATCCTCTTTCGTTGATGAAATGTTGCAAAAGGAAAAGCGACCGAAATTATTTCGGCTTTCCTTTTATGCGCGTTTTCTGGATGAAGCTAAGGTATGAAAGCCAGGATATTTTGGGAATTTTGCAGGGGCTTTCGGCTTCGCGGCCAACTCGTGTTTTAACAAAGTGAGAAAAGAAACACTCGGGAAAGAAATGCCCAGGTGTAACTCAGAACACTAGTCTAGCGAGTGCTACGAAAACAAAAAAGAAGGCTGAGATGTTTTAAGAGAAAAAAAAGATTAATGAAGAATTTGCAACAAAAAAGAGGAGCGAAAGCTTCGCCTTCGAATCTTCTCAAATTTCACGCTGAAAGCATCAGAAATTGCGCCTAAAAAAGTAAGTGCGTGCGTCTTCTTTTTCTTCGAAACCATGCGAAAAACGCCTACGTAGAAGCACAGGTTTTAGTTAAAAGATCTCTGCGAGCGGTGGTACAAAAAGAAACGCAGACTGCGGACTCAATCTCTTGTGGGTGCAGAATATAAATGAAGGTGGAATCTATATTAGATTTCTTTTATACCCGTTTCAGGGGATGTCTTTTATACAATTGGCGAGCATTATTTCTTTATGTGCTCTTTAGTATAAATTATTGTTCGTGATATTTGCGGGCATTAAGGGGCGGAGGGACACATTTGGCTGACCATTGTGCGAACTGCAGAGCGTGCGAGCCGCGGCTGAAGGAGATAAAGATTCTTGGCAGGAGCGGTGATAAGACGGCACGTGAATTATTAGAAGCATTTCACATCAGGAAGAGGGGGCATGACTGTGTGAGTGATACATCAGTTAATCTTTTGCAGGCAGAATACAGATACCTTGAGCACGCATTGTGATATGACGATCTGTTTCTTTACTGCGCATGTCTCGTTTTATGTATATATTTTCGCTCTCTTACCTGCGAATAAATCAGATGAAGTTAGCGCCTGTCCTGTGTGTATCTCCTCTTGTGTGCGTTTTTCGTGTGCGCTTAAATTTCATTTCATTTATAGCTATGCACCATCTAGCCCAAACAGAAGTTTTGTTAAAATATCTTGTTAATGTCTTGAAAAGTGGCATGAACCCATCAAGCTGTTCAATGCTGGTAAACACCAAACCATGGCGTTCTCTTTGATAATATGCTATGAGAGCTCTTAAAGATTTCGTCGTTCGTGATAATTTACACAATGAGCCCTATGCATAATGCCACCTAACGGGATAAAGAACTTGAACAAGACCTTCAGACATAGGTCGTGCTGCTCCATCAGTAACATTTACCAGGCAAATAAAAGCTACATATAAGAAAAAGCCAGCTGAGTCTGCCGTTCGCTTAGAACACAGGGCGTAGCCTCGCCGTGCTTTGATGATCTTTTTATCCTTAGCAACGCAGATATTCATTATAACGGGCTCTCGTTTCACATATACCATTTTTTTTCTTGTCCCGATGTAGTCGTTATGGTGTTCTATGCAAACAATAATTGTGCCATACTAATAAAAAGCTTGGCAAAGAGGATAAAAGTGTGGTCGCGTTTCCATCCTCCATAGCTCCTTCGTCGCAGCGAAAGCTCCGAGCTTCCTCGACTTTAATCATTTTTCATGTTATCATTGTTATCAGAACTGCTGCATTTAGCTGTGAAGTCTTAAAAGGGACACTAATGTGGAATACGATGTCAATCTACATTCATAGGGTGGAGTTGCGTGAAAGTAATCCTCACGACGCTGAAGTGCCTCGGCTAGATGCGAAAATAAGTCCAACAACAACAAATCACTGCACTCGCTCGCTGTGCGATGTCCCTCATTGAAAACAGCAACGATATCGTATCCAAAGCCGCACTGTACGATAATTCGTGTTGATTCACTGTTGACGAGTCTGTCTTGACACTGAAGAAAACACTTCAGAAGACTGCCTACTTGTTTCCTGTTCCTGCTTTAACACCAACTCGGCGACGTCCACTTGGGCACAAGCTACTCATTCATCGATGACAAAACTCACGCATAGGAGCGTTGACGCATGCTGCGAAATGCGATCGGGCCCGATACGGACCACCCGCCGTCTCCGCCATTGCGACAGTTGGCAGGCGTCATGTCACTTGACGCACCCTTAGTATTCTTGCTCTGGTTCGCTCTGGCGGAGACGTCATAAAAAATGGCGTTGACATGAGCAAATTTCGTGGGCGATTTGAACACGAAGGGGTCTTGGAAAATTCATTAATGATTTTCTAAAGAGCGCGCCACCTTTCCACTCAGAAAAAAAAATGTTAGCAGTGTTGCCGAGGAATACCGGATCCATGATTCTAAGTTTGCTATCCCCCTTTACTCTCCACCCATTCTCGAAATAACCTACATTTTTCACGAAAAAAAGCTACGCAGGCAGCGCCACAGTTTTTGGGACACTGCGGTTTTAAACGAGGCTGTGTGATGCTTCACCATTGTCCGGGGCTGTGCATTTGTACAAATGAATAGTTAGAGACTTGTGTGTTGTATTTTCCACGCAGCAGCTAATATATCTAACGGAATCAGCAGGCTCGGAATGATGATACAGGAGCTCGTAATCAGCACTGTTCCGTACGTTCGCGAGCCAGCTCTCTTCTGCGCTCCTCTGACGTATCTTGCACTGTGTCGAGTCCGAAGCTTCGAATCAACCCGGTCCTGTTAGCCAGATCATGACGTTGAGAAAATCCATAGAGAAATTAATTGTGCGCAAAATTTGAGTAATACTATAAAAGAATTCATATCTTTCTTAGTATGGTACCCTGAAACTTGAGCTAACTGAAGTAGCGGAAACTTGTAGCTCGAAAAACAGTCGGATACTCCCTGAAGCAATGTCACGTGGTACTGTCTTGACGCTTGCACCCACCTCATAACATTTTGATCCTTTGCACTCAGAACCGGTGTCCGCCATCTGTATGATTGCTCCGGTATTCGCCTCTTCTTGAACCAGAATAAATGGCCGTATAATCATCGACAAGAAATGAAGTTTCATCCATCTGGTAGAACGAAACCGAAGCAACCGGGCAGAGCCCTGTCCGAAATAGCCCTGACGGCTTGCAATCGTTACCATATTCGTTTGTATCACAGAGATTTTAATACGTTAATAGGTAAGTCATTTTTCCAAATGCGCTCATAGCAGCAGGCTGCGCCGAAATTGCGACTTCATACCGTGGTACTTTCTTGCAGGCTTGATGTTTTGCGTAACACTGAGAGAGAGAGAGTGAGAGAGAGGGGGGGGGGGACAGAACGCTTGCCTAATGAATATTTTACAGGTTGCCGCAAATGTGCCGCTGGCAGGAATTTCTTTTTATGTTCCGTTTTAAAGGCCTGTGAGAAAACGTAGCCAGGTTCCTAGTTGTTATATTTAATAGGTGTTTATAAATGAAGGATTACCTTAAAATGAAAAAGTAGAGAGAGAGAGAGAGAGGAAAAGGCAGGGATGTTAACCAGAAAGGATTCCGGTTGGCTACCCTGCACAGGGGAAGGGAATGAGGGGAATTAAAGAGGAAAGAGAGAAGTAAAGGGAAATAATCACAGTCTGTCAATCAGAAAAGTCGAGCACTGCAACTTGCACAGGTAAAAGAAATCGCTCTATAATTCGAGACAAGTGCCGCCGCGGTGGCTCAGCGGTTATGGTGCTCGGCTGCTGACCCGAAAGACGCGGGTTCGATCCCGGCCGCGGCGGCTGGAATTTCTTTGGAGGAGAAATTCTAGAGGCCCGTGTACTGTGCGATGTCAGTACACGTTAAAGAACCCCAGGTGGTCGAAATTTCCGGAGCCCTTCACTACGGCGTCTCTCATAGCCTCAGTCGCTTTGGGACGTTAAACCCCATAAACTAAACCAAACTAAACCAATTCGAGACAAGCGGGTAGTCGCTACCTCGTCTCGAATTATAGAGCGATTTCTTTTACCTGTGCAAGTTGCAGTGCCTTGTAACACATAATCTACTACAACATTATCCATGACTAGAAGGCTAACAATTTTTTCTTACAACTGAACTGGCTTCAAGGTAGGTTTTTTCTACCTCACTCGCACGAATTTCTCACGGCATAGTCTTCTATTTGAATCCGGCGTGCAAGCTGACTGTGTTTTGGTAAATTTTAAATAAAGTGTTTGCACCGTAGTCACTCTGTCGGGCTTTTGAAACTTCTCTATCTTTGTCTACCTCGCTCACTTCTCAGGACGACTGAAAAACATTGATTGTCCGATTGTTCCCTGAAAGTTTCGGTCAACGGCTCCGAATCGCTGGTGTACCTGAAGCTCTTTTTAATTTATTTTAATTTCAATTTAACGACATTTTAATTTATATAAATGACATTGGCACTAACGTCACCTAACACATCGGGTTGTACGCTGACTACTGCCTCATATACAGAAATATATTCACGCCAGCAGGTGCTGCTAGGCTACAACAAGATCTTAATCGCATCACATCCTGGTGCCGCAAATGAAAAATGCAGCAAAAATTTTAAATGTGTAATTACATCCGATTACACAGAAAGTGCCCAAATGTGATGAAAACCTATCACTTGGATACAGGGAATATTTCGGGCTGATGAGGTTAAATACCTTAGGATTATTTTTCTTCAAATTTCACATGAAGTAAACACGTAGCAGCGCCTATAAAAACATGACCAAGTAGCATCGTGCATGCTACTTCGTTCAGTTAAACCGGCACATCTCCCCTCATTTTATCATATTAAACTTTACTTTCTCTCTCTCTCGAAACCTGCACCCATTTGTTCACTGCGCCGAAGAGTAATCGAGGGGCTTCGCCACTTCTCCGTGAGAGGGAGCGTCGGGTTCGGTTTCCTTCATCCCTTCAAGGACCAGTGCACCTGCTCGGGGCCCACTACACGCGAAGAAGGGAAGGAGCAACGGGGCACACACCATCTCATCTCCCTTCACGCTCCGTCGCTTCGTGCTCCACTCGACTAGTCTGAGCGCCGATATGTTGCCGAACAGAAGAATCCGCATATAGCTTGCTGAGCCGTACCCACTGTTTCTTGGGGCCACAATTCGATTACGTGCGCGATGCCAAGGAAGGCTAAGGGCATCTCCGGTAGGGGGGGGGGGGGGGGGGGGGGCGATACTCGGCTGCTTTCGCCAGTGCGTCGGCTCTGCAACCAAAGGCTCTCGGCTCCACCGTTCCTGCTCGGCCCATTCGGTGTCCAATGCCAGAGTGCGGGATTCTTCACCGACCGGACGGCGATAGTGATAAAAGCGTTCGTGACGCGCCGGCTGCTCGGAGTGGGCCTGTGACGAAGGGAAAAGAAAACCGTGTTTCTGGCAGGCCAGGAGGAAAGAAAAAGGTGGACACGGATAGAACAGTAGCGAAACTGAATGACCGCAACACACCGATACCCATGGGAGGCCAAAGGAGGCGCAGCTTTCAGGGAAGGAAACCGAAACCGGCCGCAGCTGCAGTGACCGGCGCGAAAGCCCCGCTAGAGTGTTCCTTTCCAGACCGCTTTTGTCTGGAATGGCAGACCGCGCGCACAGAGTAGTGCGGAATTTCGGGGATGTGCCGGGCAGCAATGGGTGATGCCATTTTATTTGCTTTACTGCAGTCTTTGCTGGATATCATTGCAGGGATCGTGGCGGCATTCGACGTGAATGGCTCCGCCGGTACGTACGCCTCTTTTTCAGATTTGGTTCCGGAAGGTAAAACCATAGAAGCGTCATTTTTGTGTTTTCCTCTCACGCGTACCTCACTGATTTTTATTTTTTCTTTGATTAATTTTTTATTCATTGTCCCTTCTTCTCTGTAGCACTGCTGGGGAAGTGGGCTGCAAAAAAAACAAGCACAATATAGCGATTTCCGTTGCGAAGTAAGCTCGAGTTTTCTCCTTCCTGCAATGTTAACTGATCCATTCAGGAAATGTGGTTATCTGCAATGGCTGATGTATTTTGCTCGAAGAAGGTTGCACGGAGGTACGTAGGTTGCAGAGGGCATTGTATTTATTAAATGCCAAGAGGCTAACTTCGCCACCAAAAATCTGTTCACTTGGCGCATACGTTTAGCTCTGAAGAAGAAAGAATTATGGCACACTGCGGCGTAGTTATGCCGTTTACGTCCGTAATGATTTCTTTGGCCGGTTGCTAAAGCACAAAATGCATTATCGATATTCGAAATGTGCGGCGAAACACGAGGACAAAAAATGACATGAAATTCAACAAAACTTAATAGTACACAAAACTGTCTAGTGCAGTCCGCGAAAGATATAGGTGGAACGCCGTTGGGTATGCCAATTGAATTAATTTGAACTCAATTTACCTACTCACACAAATAAGTGAATTCTAGAAGGTTATCTATAAATGATTGGACGAGTTATTTATATTCGAAGCGTAGAGCGGTACTGGCAGCACACACGTTATAAGCTTACGTGCTGCGTATTATAGTGGTAAAACTCTTTCAAGGAGCACCGTTATAGCATTAATTTTATTTACAGCACAACACGCCGATACATATACGCGTCAAAGTTCTCTATTTCTATTTTCTGAAAATTTGGCGGACTTTTTCTGGTGTCTATTTCACAACAAAGTTCTCTGCTTTTTTCTTGAATAATTTTTTCTATAGGTGAATTACCTACCTTTTTTTTTGCCGATATACTTAAGTATTCCATTGTGGTAAAAAGACACTTGTACTTTAATCTGGCTTTTTTTTTTGCCAGCTTGAGCAGCGGGTTTACCAATAGTAGGAGGAGGAGGAGGAGGAGGTAGAAGAGGAAAGGCAGGGAGGTTAACCGGAAGAATAATCGATTTGCTACCCTACACAGGGGGAAAGGAGTGAGGGGATAAAAAAACAAAGACAAAGGAGAGAAGCAGAAAATTGAAGTCACTCTAAAGCGTCACTGTTCGTTAAAGTCACAGCCTATCATGCAGGCCAGAAGTTCGCAAGAAGCGGAGCAGTGCCTTGGAGGCCTTCACCGCCGACGATCGCCGCGGCCAGTGGCCGAGAATCTTCATTTCCGTCAGTGGGCGTGGATCTAGACGCTCAAGCGCACGGCCGAGAGATTGCCTTTCGGCGCTGTAGGCAGGGCAGTCACAAAGAATGTGGGAGATAGTCTCGTCATGCCCTCCAATGGCACATGCAGGGCTGTTAGCCATACCAATTAAGAAAGAGTAATGGCTGGTGACCGCTACACCAATCCATAGGCGACACAGCACAGTTTCTTCACGTCGTGGTAGGCCGGATTTGAAGCGGTAGCTTCAGGTCTGGGTCCAAGGATTTTAAAAGTGAATTGGAAAATTTGCCGGAATTCCACGCGGCAAGTGTGATGCCGCGCGCAAGTGCGATACCGCGTGCAAGTGCACAAAGCCTGCCCGCTGCGTCTGATTGCGCAGAAGCACTGTCGCATCCCATGAAGGCTCTTACCAATAATCAACGCACAAATGGTAGTACCGTGAAGTATATGCTTGCAGAAAGAATCGCTATCGTCATTAAAAAAAAAACGAAGTAACGGGTGGCAAGTCAGATAAACATGCAAATGGAAATTTACTTCTAGATAGTCGGGCTTCATGTACTCATTGGGTGGGGCGAAGCGTCACGTGGTCATCGTGAAATGGCAGAGCGATGCAGCCGCTGCTGATCATCGCGCTAGCTATAACATGATACTTCTCGCTGAGCTGATTCATGTGATTGTGTTATTAACGCAGTAGCGTTAAAAACCCCGTTGTCCAGAAAATCTGGTGTTTGCATTGTTGGCGTCGGCTTTCTGAGAGAAAAAAACTCGAGCTGGACTCTCACAGGTGGTTCCCAGAGCGCAACCTAGGAGGCAGGTGGGGCACCTAGGTCATAGAGTTACTGTGTATGCTACCAAAGGTAGAGCATATACAGGAACTCTACTAGGTCACGTTACCTTGCCGTGTCATCATGACCTGGCCACCGGACGCTGGGCGCAGGTGGCAGTTAATCTAATGATTGGTCGCCCGCTAAGAGCAGCCTAGGCCGCACAAGGCCCACTGCTGGGCGCACCTGCCATCGCAGGGCAGTGGCGCATCGTTTAACCGCTGCGCCACTGCACCAGGAGAGGTATGAGGACGACCTGGGCTCTGTGAATGCAAAATGGAGAATGGCCTTCTGCATAAATGGGAATTAACCCAGTAAGCTATCGCGTCATACCCTTCAAGTGGAGTTTAAGTGTCCACTCCATTTTGTGTTTTTACGTGCCGTGCTGGAACCCACTTAAAACAGTAACTTCCCTGAACGGGTGATGAAAACGAAGAAACAGCGCATTTCTAGCCGCCCCCATTCTGCAGAAGCGTGTTAGTTGCGTAGCTTACAAATACCTTAAAACACTTTACTGCGCTAATACAACGGTACCACTGGTTCCACATTTCTAATTTTCTCCTTTAGCTGAGTCTAACTCCGACTCAATAGCCAGCCAGCTCTACAGTCAGTGTCTAGGATACTGACCACTTACTGTTCGAACCGAATTTATAAAATCTGTTTGGACGTGCTTGTACTGTGTATGTGTGTGCTTTTTTTTAGGTCTAAGCCGAAAAGCCCCACCCCTGGGCATAAAGGAAGCATTTCCGTACGGACGATTCAAAACTGCTTCAGGGGTAGCCAGCTGTAGAAAAAGTGCATGTTTGAGTTTTTCATTTATTCCCTTCTCCCAACGAGCAAGTAGAATGTTTTTTCCTATTAATGTCGTGACTTATTGTAGCAGCATCTAACAAGCGCTCTTTTCGGATATATGAAAGGTTATGGAAATCCTCCCTTTAACGAACTGCGTACAGTACATATGCTCAAGTGAGATAAGACCTCGTAAAAATGACAGTGTATCCCCTATCCAACCTACCACCCACTGACAAATATAATATAAGAATCGGTCATATAAGCTTGCGTTTTAACATTACGATGCCTGCGCATTTATTGTTGCCTCTGGGTAACCGCAATCTGAAGAGCGAGCAAATGCAGCGTCAAAGTTTGGCTCGTTCCTTTCGTGTGAGGCACGCGCAACAGCGAAAAAGGCAGCAGTTGCATTTGTGTGTTGCTGTTTACGGTAATTCACCCTTAATCACCGCATAAGCGCGTGCGTCTTTATCACATCTCCTGCGTCAACCGCTGCAAACGCCCATAGTTCAGAGTGAGTTATGACTGCAAAGAGCATGGCACGTGTGGAAGCTCGAGAGCTCCGTATGTATCACAAAAAGATAAAATTTTCCGGTCTACAGCTCTGCGGTGGTATTATAAAAAGAAATTGATTGCAGGATTTACGACGTATGGGCTCGTTCTCGCTTAAACCAGGGTATGACAGCGAAAGTCGATTAAAGGAAAGCGGTCACTATCTGCATTTTTGTGCACCTCTGAAGACATCGACATTTGTGCCCATGTAAAGTGGTCCATATCTCTCCAATTAACCCTGTCCTGTGCTAGCGGCGGCCACCCTATCCCCGAAAACTTCTCTATCTCATCCGGCCCCTTAACTTTCTGCTGCCCCCTGCGGCGCTTTCCTAACCTTTGAATCCAGTCTGTTACCTTTAAGGACCACGACTACCTTGCCTTCGCATACATGTCCTGCCCAAGCCCATTTCTTCCTCTTGATTTCGACTAGGACGTCATTAATCCGCTTTTGTTCCCCCACCTACTCCACCCGCTTCCGGTCTCTTAATGTCGCGCCTATCATTTTTCTTCCCTTAGCGCGCTGCGCTGTCCTTAAGTTGGATCCTTTGCCTTAGCCTCTACGTTTCTTCCCCAAACGAGAGTACAGGTGAGATACAGCTGTTATATACTTTTCTGTTTAGGGACAGTGGTAAAACGCCATTCATGATCTGAGAGAACCTGCCGAATGCGCTCCACTCTCGTGATCCGGATCTTCGGGCACTACCTGCCCTAAGTAGACGTATACCCATACCACTTCCAGCATCTCGCTACCATTTGCAAACTGCTGCCTTCCGAGGCTGTTGAACATTACTTTGGTGTTCTGCATATCCTGCCTATGTATTATGATAGGGTATTTCCTTCAACAAACTTTCCTGGTCTATAACAGCTCGGCACACGGGAGTACACTCTAAACATAAAGGAATAAAGAGGGAGTAAGCTCTCCTCTAGCGCGCACCCTTTTATAAAAGAGAGTGCGCTATAGGGTAACTTACTCCATTTTTAATCTCATATAGGCGTTTTCGTGTTCAGAGTGTACGAACTGGTCTTTTTTCATTTCCAAAAGTTATTCATTTCTTTTTAGCTCACAATGCGCCCGTGTGATCTTTTCCACGTGCATGGTTCCTATTTTATTGCTTCAAAAATGAAGCTCGAACAAAGTGCTTCCGCTTATCTCAAGGAAGCAACACAGCCGCATTACATATTTAGGTCGCCGGACTCAGCGTTTCTCTTGTCATCTTCGTGGGTAGCCTCTAAAGCGATGGTTGAGGTACTTGAATTTCACCCCGAGAGCGATGCGAGTAGTTTTAAGCACGCATCTCTGGCTGAAAGCGAAAGCGGCCCACTTTACGGCTCTTTAAGACAGCGGACGTATCGCTGAGGTATTTTCTCTTTTTTCGGGTTTTATTGTGATTGCCTTTGTATCTGGAGCTAAAAAGAAAAAAATAGGACTGTGATCTCTCGAGACATGGGCAAACATTGTCGTTCGAAGCTTGGAGCGGTCGACTGGAAGGCTCAACCACAATTTGCATACCTCTTTCGGCGTAACCTTTAGAGCAAAAATGTTCTTCAAAGTAGCTAGAAACAAGAAAGGATTTTTGTGTAAGATATTTCAATTTTTCATGCCTTAGAATTTTGTTGCCGTTTCGCCAAAGCATGGTCTCAAATTTTTTTTGGGAAAAAACTTGATTTTAGAAGAGGGGCGGACGGCTGTTGCAGTGGGCGGGACAGATAATCAAGTCTAAGGGCTAAACAAACAAGATCTGAATTTCAGTAACGTTCTGCAAAGTGTATAGCAACATGTGAAGAGCAAACGGGCAATTTGTTGTCAAAAACCGAACAAATATTAAAAACAAACACACACAACAAAACCTTTACTCCTAATGCAGTACTGTGCAAAGCTCATTGGATGATGAGCACTACAATTTCGTCGCAGAGCAAGAAATTTGAATATTGGTCTAAATGTTTTTTGGGGGGGCTTTTTTTTTTCGTGGGCCAAAAAAAGTAAGTGAATAAAAGTTACGAATCCTCGTGCCCTAACCCTAACAGCCCTAACCTAAGAGCTTGCAGTAGGCGATAAAACTGAACAACATCAAAGGGTGCGAATTAATGTAAAATTAAGGGCCCTTATTCTTCGAACGACTGGCAATCTTTCTTTTTGTCAGTAAATCAACGCCTTCCGCAGGTAACAATGTTCGCGAAAAAAAACTACCTTCAGGAAAGGTGTTCATAAAAAAATTTAATCGCATGAAACCAAATCTGGCTACACTAGAGAGACAAACATTAACTTCACTGTTTTGAAAATATTTGTACGCCTTTTTCCTGAGTGTGGAATCGAGAAAGCGTTTGAGTGGACGTGACGTCAAACTTTGCTCTGGGGCTCACGTGCAATTCATAGCGTTCCTGAGCTTAGAAGACAGAAAACACCTTTTTACGTTTAGAGCCTCAGGAGTGCTCAAGAAGGCAAACTGAACGAACAGGTGCAGTTCGGGTCTTTGCTGTCCTAATATTTTTGACAAAAACTATATCTGCACAAAGTAGCAATGCAGGGCTGGTGTTACGCTAAACAAACTGCCCTGAAATGACACATGCGGCTCTCAGATAAAAATGTACACCCTTTTTTTTTGCATGCTTTAAGTTATAAACTCTCTTTATATATTTTCTGCGGGGTTTTTATCTGAGCCGAAAGCGACACGAAGTTATAATTGGGTAATCATGTTTTCCCTAGGCTTTCAAGAGTCAATGTTGCATGTGGCATAACATTAAATCTTGCATCTGTTATGATCCACTCTCCTGCTTCACTACACAAATTTGCTCGCACAAGAATGAGTGCTGTCATTCCCGCTCCTCATCCTCTCTAGGGTGTCCATGTCGTCAATTGTCAGGAGCGAACAAACAGGTGAAAGCATCGATAGGCTACGCGGACGGCTCGCGTCGGCAAGTGAGATGTCAACAAAACTCTTCATTTGGGAGCACCTGTTACCCACCTCCAGAGTCTCCCCATTGCCCGCGGACACGCCATCGATTTTCTGGTTTCCGAAGTTGCTGGAGCATGAACGCGTTGAGGGCACCTGCGCGGCTTCGATCTGTTTCGTTAAGCACTGGCGCCGCTGAAGGGCGAACCTTTGCGAAAAGGGTGGCGGACCTAGAAAGTGCAGTCAGGGGAGCGCTAAGCTGTAGGCCGTGTTTTAATGTAACACCTCATATAATATAAGAGCACTGGCCGAGGATTCTGTTGTCTGTGAAATAAAAGTACGTACTGTGTAACGCCCTAAAACACTCTTTTTCCTCACCACCTTCCCTGTGCGTGGCTTTCTTAGACTACACTCACTTTTCGCACCGCACATGCGCGTTAAGATAGGCATGTTGCGTCACGGTGAACACATGACGGTTTTCACTCTTGAGGGATAGTGCAATTGAAAATGGGAGGGCTTAGCAGAACATATCGCATAAAACGGAAGAAAAAGTTCTAAACTCTTTTAACACTGGGAAACTGTTCATAAATGCTAGAGCTTTTCAAGGTCGTTATTTTTTTTAGATTTCCATTTCTCCGCGTTTTATACATCCCATGAGGTCGTTGTATCTAAGAACAGACTGAATGCCCTCTCTCCTCTCCGCCCCACTAAAAGTAGGGCAAAGCTCCTCTGCGCGCAAAGAAACCCTCGAACATTTCCGGTTGTTTCGCACTTCCACTAAAATAAGTTCGTGATCAAAACCTTTATTGCACTGAAAGGGTAATCAATCGTGTAATAGCTCGTGCAGTTTGATGCGGCGCAGCCTTGTTCTGCGCATACGTGTAAGCCTCCAGCCTTTCAGAGAGCAAATTGAAAGTCATTAGAGAGTTTTAGTATTGCGGGCTTTGCGTAATTGCGTGCATAGCGGAATAGCGGGTCCAGAGTGCGCATGCGCAGAACGCTAACGGGGAAAGAGCGTTAGCGTACGCACGCAATTTTCAGAATTTAGCGTTGCGGCAGTTGCGGCTTTTGCGCCGTTAGCGTGTAAACATGGCGGCGTCCTTTCAAGCGACAGCCGCCCGCTTCAGCCGGTTCAGCAGCTCTTGCGATTCCGGTCGGCACGTTTACCGGCAACTACTGGTGTTTTTGCTTTTCGCTATGACTTACCTTGCTTCGACGATAAAGTTTAAGCCGCAGTTCAGCCCAGTTTTTGAGATACGCTCTCGATTCTGGAGCGCGCAAGCCTAATGGGACCTCCAGCTACACTGCTACCGTCTGCAACGGCCCGAAACGCAGTAGACACCTAGCAAAAACGTCTGTAACGAGACAAAAATAGATTTGGAGATTTTTCGCGGTGTTTTATGGACTTAAATTATGTAAAGAGAGTTTATATTAAATTTACAAAAGTTTTTTCAACATTATACGTCATGTGATGGCAAATATTCTTGCTCCAATGGCTTGTAGTCAACATTGCCTTTACTAGATGGCGCCACTATTTTATATTTTATTTCATTTTATTTCAATTTCAGGGTCATTTTGCAGACGAAAATGAACGCTGCACTAATAATTCGTATAAAAAACACGAAAATATTATACTTTGGCAAGTTAGCGGCAGTGTCGACCATTTAGAAGGGCCGTTCGCATCCATGTCAAGCAGATGGCGTTTAACGTTTTCAAAACGCTATACTAAAACTGTCTTTGGGGATAAGTTGCTTGCGGCACGCTAACGTAATTTTCCTTAGGTCCGCTATCACGCTAACGCTATACTAAAACTCTCTAATATTGTTATCCGTGTCACGCATCACGTGTCCTCAATGGGTCAACGTAGATGGCTGTGAGCGATAAAGATTAGGGTGAGGGTAAACGGGAGTACGATGGCGGAGACATGAGAGAACCGTGCTACCTGATCTTAGAATATAGAGCTGCACTGACATAAATACTCCAGCGTGCAGCGCTGCTGCCAAGATTTTTTCCATTACTTGGATGAAACACTGGGTATTTCTTGAGCCTGTTGAACAAACTTTGTTGAGCAGGTTACATACTAGTATGCCGCCGTGGTTCTCAGCCCATTGCTCGTAATAGGGACTATCTGACATGAACTGCGGATTGTAATTGTTGGCATCCTTATTACCAGCAAAGTGCAGCGAACCCAATTGCATTCCAGGTAAATGTTTTACCACTGACGTCATACGTTACATCAAAGCATTTTTGCAGCTTTTTGCTTATCTTGGAGACAAAGCTTTATCTTTTTGGCGACAGTGTAGGAAACGCTATCAAAGATATCCTCGTTTTCAACGCTGTCTGCGTGCTCTCTTTAGGGCGCAAATATCTTGCATAAAGACGTTAGAACGCCACTCGTGCTCGGATTGAGTGTGATTGCATGGCATCTAAACCAGGCCGTGCTTTCTAAGCTATGTTAGAGAGGCTGTGTTTTTTTTTTTTTGCCTTTAACTTAGCCTTGTTTAGTTTTCTCGTTTTATCTCACCGGCAATTGGTTCATAAAAGGGAACCCCTTAACGAAAGGAATGCTTAGTAAGTATTCCTGAAACCGCTATCATATTCGCGGTGCGCTTTTCAGCAAGCAACTGCATCGTCAGTAAAAGGTACTTTTGGCTACTTTGAGGCAGCTTAAGATCTTCCTCATACGAGGTTTTCGCTACGTTCTGTCGTTAGCTACTAACATACAAAATATGTACAGTCTTTGTCAAAAGTAACCAGGCTGTACGTTTTTCTTCTCGGTTGTATATTAAAGTTACTATGACAGCCCTGAAGCTCTGAATCTCTGTGTGGTAAGAAGAACCGCTGTTGTCACCTTCAAATAACTTTTTGATATTTAGGGAAGCCGTGAGGGCTCTGTTATACGAATGAGAAGCAAACCATGCAGCCTGGTTACTTTTGACAAAGACTTTACATATGAGCAATGCAGCATACTTCTCGTAACACAGTCACATTATTTGCAGAACTGAAAGAACAAATCTAAGACTCCGCTACTGTGGGTATCCAGTGTTCTGTGCAAAAATCTCAGTGAAAACTACTTTTCACCTCTTGAACAAACATTCATTTTATTCACGCCGCTTTCAACTTCGTCCCAGCGCCACTAATACAGTATTCGCGATATATCTTCATAAAAAAAAAAAACTCGAACGGTTACCTGCTGATAACAATACTGCGGTACGCAGCTCGCTCAAGAATTCTGCTGTATTAAGGCAAAAACTCTTTGTTGAAGCGACACCCAATAAATTGATTAATATGCCTGGCGGCTCATTAGTCCTCTTCAGAAATCACCATGCAAGAGAAAGTAAAGCGCCTTGAGCCCTTAGTCGTACTATGTGTTGCTTTTATTTTTCACCAACGCTCTCAGAAATTCAAATGCATAACTAAACCCGAGTTTGCTTTTGTTAAGAAAATATGTATTCATGTTCTCCTTTCTTCACATCCGACCGGGATAGGATGCAACTTCAAACTCGAGCTCGGATGAAATCTCCATGGAAGTTAATGAGCCATATCTCTGATGAAAAGAACCGCTTATTGAGTGTTGCAATAAAAGTGGGGCGGTATTGAGCGGACGAGGGAAGGGATTAGTACGGAACCATATAAGGCAGTACTATGACAGAGCTTGCAGTGGAGTTTGGTATGCCTAAAGTAAATGAACCGATATTTCCTTTGCTCATGTGAGGCCTGCAAGCGCACAGAAAAAAGTTTTCATTATTTCGCAGTTTTTGTAACGCCACCATTTAAGACGACCCGTCGCCAGGCACTGATCAAACGAAGCACTGCGTCTCTGGCGGGGCCTGGAATGGAACCTTCTGCCTCCCGATTATAGAAAGAAACATCCGTCAGTCAATTTATTAATGAATCCGTCGTTTCTTTTATGCGTAGCATATTGCAATCACTCAGTTCAGCCCTTGGGCGCGGCCGGGAAGCCACCAAACCACGTGACGTGACGTCACGACAGCCGGAGCAAAACCCGTAGGTAAAGATGATGGCGATTCTTGGTGAGAATTGCAAACACAGTAAACAAGGAAAAAAAATAATAAGAAAGAAAGAAAGAAAAAAAAAAGAAAAAAAAGAACGGCTGGGCATGGTCGCGGTTGCCACCGCCCCGTTTCAAAGGGGGCGCTCCTATCCATCCATCTATCCATCCATCCATACGTCACGGAGGAAAAGCTGCTGGGAAAATCGAGTGCCGCCAAGCAAAAGTTCGCGCAAAAAGACCGCGCAATATGCAACGCTTTCTTGGCTTAACCAAGCTAAGCCTGGTCTTTTTTTCACATGGTACTTAATGCGACTCGTTGAGGCTAATGTATAGAATTTCGGGTATTCTACATCTGAAATTGCAATTTTGTTATTCGGCGTCCTGAAAAGGACGCTGCAGAATGACTTTCTTCAAATTTCTACAGCTCGCTACATTCGACGACAACACATAACAGTCATGAACCTCGTGGCATGGTTTTCTTATTGACTGAAAATGGAGTGAAGAACATGCTGAAGAGTTTCGTTCTCAAGATGGTCGTTCACTCCTCTGTTGCCCCGCCTGAGCACTTTTTATCACTTTGCTAATGAATCCGCATAAGAATAGTTGGCCGTTGTATGATTAACTACTGGCCCACCAGCGGGGCACTCTTTGGTTGAAACTAATGATTCCAAATAATACCATTAAGCACGTTAACGGACAAAAAGAAAAATAATTCCGGAATTTTGAGTGCGAACGATAACGAACAGTGACTTTAAGGTACTCTGTAATGTCTAATTTTTTAGCCCATGATGTTTGGTTGGTTTATCGGATTTAACGTCCCAAGGCGACTCTGGCTATGGGGAAGGCCGTAGTGGAGGGGTCCGTATAATTTCAACCTCCTGGGGTTCTTTAACGTGCGCTGGCATCGCACAGTACACGGGCATCTAGCATTTCGCCTGCATCGACATGCGACTGCAGCCGCCTGAATCGAACTCCTCGTCTTTCAGGTAAACAGCCTAGCACCATAACCACTGAGCCCCCGTGGTGTCTGCCATCTTGTTGATAGTTCTACTCCATCATGTTTAGTGTTCTAGAATGTATTTTTAAGCATTACAGCTGCACATATCTACATTTCATTGCAGTGTCAGCAGCGCAAGCGCGACTTGAGTTCAACTCATTGTTGACAACACAGGGAGAGGTTTCAAGCAATAAGCAGCGTGCCAAACCGAATTAAATGGGCCAGGTAAACTACTTTCGAGTTTCGATCATTTCAGATGTGTATAAATAGGTTCCGTTTTGTTATCACATATATAACCTTTAACATCTTTCTAATTCCAGTTTATGCTGATATTTCAAAAGAACATGACCTTTTTTTCTATCTTCCTTGTTTTTTTTATGTGGCAGCGGTCCCCTTTCCAAACTCAAGTATTGTTATAGGACGCGGCACACGCCCACGTCTAAGTTGATGGCAACTTGCCCTCCAGGACACTCAAATATTCCTCTTCTGTAATAGCCGGTAACTACACACAGTGAACATACTTGGGAAGAAGGCGTGACTATTATTCTATCGCGCATCTTGGAAGAATTTAATGTAATTATCCCATTATTACAGGTACTTCAATGTTTCGTAATGCAAATCAGCATCTTGTTCTTGCTTTTCTTACTGTGCCACGTAATGCTCGAGCATAACAAAAATAGGCCTTATCTTGATGAGATTTCTTATTCAATGCTCGACTTCCAGAAACTTAGCCTTTAAGCAGTTCGTAGATAGAACACCTTCTTGAATAAATAATGAATCTTTCTCACCATGAGAGACAGCCACCGCGTCTTTGGTGGTCAAGACCACCTTTGTAAAAAACCATAAAACCTCGTATAAGGCTAACCGAACTCTTTCGGTGCCTCTAGACAAGGCACGAAACATATCACCAAAAAAAAAAGATACACTTCTTAAGCATTTCTTAAGTCTTTTCAACGGCTCATTAAGCTTATTACTTTATTAAGCTTGATTACTTTCCGCACGATTGCTCGCTGAAAGCATGGGCGAGGGGGGGTGGTGCCGGTATCGCTTGATACCGTTTTGTTTATTGCCACGTTCACTGTTCTAGGTGAAGTTATGACTGACCGTTAAGGCTTACTACGGGGAAGTTCACTTTCACAGGATGGGAAAGCGATATAAATAGTCGCTTCTACATCGTCCCTTCCCTGGTTGGCCTCCATGCCTTTGGTGTCTTCCGATTTTCCATTACATTGCCCGAAACCGATTTTCACCCTGAAGCGACCATTTATAACGGTGCATTACTTACCCATGCATATACGTATTTCCATTCGAAGCGATAGTTCACAGGGAAGACAGCAAAAAGTACACCAGCTTTGCGGCAGACCAAGCAATGCTTGCCAGAAGTACAGTTAGCCCACGTTAAACAGTCGTAATAAGCCACTAAGCCGACAACAATTGCACCGACTGACTGCCTGTAATTGCAAAGCATGCCCCCACATTTCAAGGAAAAACAACGTGACTCTTTGCCCAATCCGTTTCGATGATTTCAGGCAAGTGAACTTTTCGCACTGATTAGACAATGTCAGAAGAGGACTCGCGAGTCTATTGCATTTTAATTGAAATCCTGCTACGCCCCGGAGGAATGGAGTAATGCTGGCTAGCTTTCAGCACTGCCGGTGAACTTCCAATACAAGCGATGCTTAACCTAAAGATTGGTGGGCATATTTATTTATTAGTTCTTAAAGATCCCTTGCGGGACATTACATGAGGGGTGGTCATAACATGGCTAAGATAACTATCATATGCTTTTAATCGAATCGTTCATGAAAAATGCAACCTGGCAAAGGCAGGCTTCGAAAAAATGCACTGGTAACCAATCCGTTCATCTAAATGTTTGCTTAGTACAGACTTGTCAAGACTTCAGTTCAGATTCCCTTGGGTACATGCCGCGGTGGCTCAGTGGTTATGGTGCTCGGCTGCTGACCCGAAAGACGCGGGTTCGATCCCGGCCGCGGCGGCTGGAATTTCTTTGGAGGAGAAATTCTAGAGGCCCGTGTACTGTGCGATGTCAGTGCACGTTAAAGAACCCCAGGTGGTCGAAATTTCCGGAGCCCTCCACTACGGCGTCTCTCATAGCCTTCGTCGCTTTGGGACGTTAAACCCCATAAACCAAACCAAACCAAACCAAACCATTTAACATTCAAGAACAGCTAGGAAGCTGTGCTAGTCGGTCCCAACCGAAATGATTTTGACCGGCGTAATAGAAATCTACATGGCTGTCATGACAAACACGCTTTGGGATTCAAATGTTTATAAGACCTGTAGTTTAACGACTTCCATGACTAAATTTTTTGTGGGAACAAAAGAAAAATTCAGAACTGCGTACAAGAATTGTAGTTCGGAAACTTCGGCAGGCACTTACGATGACTGCCGACTGCGTTGTGGGCACTTTTTTACCAAATAAAGTTTCTCTTTGTCATTTTAATTCTCTAGTGGCATTATGCAACATACTTCGGCAGCGGGATCGTTAGTTCTAAGTAAAAATGAACAAAAAAATGGAGTGGGAAGGTCAGCGCTTGTGTTTGTCGCCTTTCATCCGCCGTCTGCTTTTTTTTTTGTTGGTGTTGTGCGCATCAAGCTCATCTATGCGTCCTGAAACTTTTCCCCACACAGAAATCATCGCCATTCGGAATAATAATTGGTTATAATGAAAGCAAATGCACAGTAACGGTCTCACTCTAGTTGGAACCTTAACTGGAGGAAGGGATGAAGGATGGGTGTGGTTTGGTTTGGTTTATGGGGTTTAACGTCCCAAAGCGACTAAGGCTATGAGAGACGCCGTAGTGGAGGGCTCCGGAAATTTCGACCACCTGGGGTTCTTTAACGTGCACTGACATCGCACAGTGCACGGGCCTCTACAATTTCTCCTCCGAAGAAATCCAACCGCCGCGGCCGGGATCGAACCCGCGTCTGTCGGGTCAGCAGCCGAGCACCATAACCACTGAGCCACCGCGGCGGCTGGATGAAGGATGGGGGGAACAAGATAGAGGGAAAGGCCCTGTAGTGAAGGGCTCCGGACTAATTTCGATGATCTGGGGTTCATTAACCGAACGGAGTGTGTCGAAAATGGTATAGGTTCTTCAAGTTGCGCAGGTTTGAACCTCGTGCTGTTATGTTTGAGAAAATGCGCGTGTCTCACAGTCAGAGCCATACATCATCGCAACAGCGCAAACGACGGCGGGCAGAGAAAAGGCGGAACAACGCAGAGCGGAGCGCTGTGCTGCCAAGAAGAGAATGGCAGAGCTGGCCGAGCGTAATGTACCGTAATCTAACTCCTTCTTGTGCATTTAATGGTAGCTCATTTCATACCTCTATCTCAGGCTATAAATTCGCTGAAATGTTTTTTTTTTCGCATTTAATAACCTTGCTTGCTCATCAACTACTCACCAATCGCAAATAGCCTCAACCAGGAAGGAACGAATAAAAAAAAAGATGCATTCCAATTTTTACCAGATCAAATATTGTAGCAAAAGAAAGAAGGGCGTTTTTCGTCATCATGCTGAAACATTCGCAGCTAAAAATGTTATTCCAAACGAACTGTGCATTTTTGCCGACTGTACAGGAAGTCAGCAAGAAAAAGGCTAATTTCTTACACCGCGGATTTTTCCCAATCACAAGAATTTTAAATAATTCTATAGGAGCTGCTGCGGTCTCATTACGAAAAATTCTTTACTCAGCTGAATTTTCTATCACTGCTGATTCCTTTCATATTTCACACTTCGTGCGTTGAAATATAGCAATCTCCGCTCGCGATGCTGCTCTCATTTTCACGCCTTTTTTTTTGTCGGAATTGCGGGCTCGGAACCTTCCTGTTAAATTTTTCGCATTATCTTGCGTGACGGTGCGCCTCACGCCCCAATAAAGCATGGCAAAGCTGAGGCCCCATGGAAGACTCTAAATTCCAGCGTATTTCATCAGTTATATTAAGTGGAAGTTATGTGCCGTATAGGTCGTTGAGAGCGGCGCGTTTGCGCCTGATGCTTATTTGCTAGTATATGGCGTCTTTTTTTCATTTCCGGCTATTCTCGAAAAAAAAGATTGAATTTTCTCATTTTCTGTTCCGGCCGAACTTCGGCAATTACATATTGCTGATAATGTCCATGTATCCTCAGATAAGTAAAACTTTGAAGCCTTTATTTTTCAAACCATCACACTGGCCGACAGCGGTAATAGTTCCTTGAGGTGGATTCATAGTAGAAGTACATATTTTGCAAGTTTTTTGAGAACTCTGATAGATTTTTCTCTCAAAGAGTATTACCATGGCTGTTTTCAAAATTGCTGCTGATACCGCCTTCGAAGGGACGTTTTCGTAGGCAATAATTTGCCATGCTTGCTGTTGCCGATTTATGATGATTGCGCTGTTTCATGTGCACCATATCAGCTCATTACAGCGAAAAAAAATCTTTATCTAATCTGGACGTGCGCTGCGTACGCGACTCAAGTCAATTCAGTTTCCTAACTGCGTCGCTCTTAGTCTACGCGTACAGGGCGTTCACCTGCGATTCAGATAGTTTGTAAAGTGTGCTTTCGTACACATATTTTTAACAGCTTAAAACTGGACACAGGAACATTGCGCAAACAAGCCTCTAGACTTGCAGCAATGTGTTCAATGTGTATTAAATTCTAATTTATGATTTCCGAATCATGAAATCATGAAAATGATTTTGGGAAGCTGATAAGTATGCGCAGGCATTCAGACCTCCCAGCATGTCTTTGCTAGTTCTCTGCTGACTTTGTCCTGTACGTGTCAAGAAAAGGTTGGTTATGGCGCCGCCCTGGCGGCGAAAGAGTCGCACTATCGTCTTTCGCGTAGCTCTACCCACGGCTCTCGAGCATTGGCAGAGCAAGACAGATGAGGCACGCGACCACGACCATCCTTCACGAAACAACGGCTTTGAAGGAAAGAGCAAATCACTGCGAAGGCCACGAAAGAAACGCGCGTCGCGTGCACAGCCGACGAAATGATGCATGGAGAATTTTCAGACAGCGAGTAATGAATGCCGCCTCTACAGTGACCTCACACCGCCTTCTTACTGTTTTGTATTTCGCTTTGAGCGTGAGACCTGGGACGAAACAGGAAGGACGCACCGTCCGAATCGCGTGCGACGCTGGCCGGACGCATCAATCTTTGTCACGTTGTTTGCTGCTTTGTGTCCCCGCTGTTCAGTTCATTCCTCACATTTTTCCTGTGCCGCAAACTTGACCGTCATGGGAACAGCTTTTGGCTTTGTTGTGTGCTAGGAAGAATTGATTTTAACGTAATTCTTTCGAAGCATACAAACTGCTACGATCTCCACGTGGGAGACATGTTCAGCATTCATCGCTGTTTAAACATGAACCCGTTGAGGCCGAACGTCTAGTTGCATGTTTCTGCGCATTCGAGTTCTAGCGGCAAAACTGCTTGTCAGTAGATAGCTTTTGCTTTCAACACGTGGTCATAAATCGTGCCAAAGTGTGGTACCGGCAGTCGTATAGTTGAGACACTATCGTTGTCTTTAAACATGACATACTCACTTTAGATTTGAAGCGAAACTTCTTTAGCCACTTCACTGTGCTAAAGATTAGCAACCATTTGCAATGGCTCATGCTATGACTACACAGTGCTGAGAGTGTTTCCTATGCGTTTGATCAAATCTACATTTTGTGTGCCTCCTTGCTTCGGTATTATTTTCTTGCTTGAAGATTAGCGCAGCTTAAAACACGTTTTTATAATGGGTTCACTTCCTTTGACTTCCAACTTTCTTAAATACAAAGCACGGTGTGAACAAGAAAGTGCGTCGAACACGAGTCATTCCTGTAATCATTTGCCTACTGCAAACTGGGCGGCGATGGTGCAGGTGCGGTGAAAACAAGTGTTTCTTTTTTTGTAAAATAGTTTTACGAGGGGAGGTTATGTTTTCCTAAACCATACCCTATACTAATGGGGCTGATTGCTAACGGCTCCATACGGCCGTACTGTCTTCGCATAATAAACAAAGAAATAAAAAGGGCTTCTTGGTACTTTTTGCCGTACATGGCAGCTATTCACCCTATATAGAGTCTAATTTCCGGATTGCTGATGCCAAAAGCAAGGAAACCTTGTGAACGCCCCACGGGGTTTCCGCGGGTATCTGCTGCCTGAAGAAAGCCCCAAGGTATGCGGGGCTTCGGGCGAGTGCGAGAAGTGAGAATGGCGTAATTGCTCTTTTGGGACCTCTTCTTGCTGCTTTGCTGTGCGGCTTCTGTACGTGCAGGAAAAGGAAAAATGAACTAAAGACTTTCGTGCGCTAGAAGAAGGTGACCAGCGCGAAATCAGCGCTAGCGAGTTCATTCTCTCCATGCCTTATGCACGGCTGTGTTCCCTGGAGTCTATGCCTTTCAACTCGCAAGAAAGGACGACATTTAGGAAAAGACCTTAAGCTTCTTTGATACGACATTTCTTGTATTTGAGAGAATCCTCAAGAGACTAAGAATTTAGGATCTCTGATCAGGTTCCGCGTTCAGGAATGCTGTTGATGTTTTTTTTTTAAAGTAGGGTTAATTATCTGAAGGTCTCTCTAGCCGAAGCTGCAAGAACTGAAGCACCGTTGTACAGCTTTGTTTCAATATTCTTATTCATTTTGCAGTGGCACACTGTTTTATACATGCAAAGAAACAACTAAGCACTTTGCATAGCGTTGCCTCATTAACAACAGTAGCTGTTAAGGCTCAGTTCCTTGGGTTGGGCTGCGTTATATTAGTAGCAGTAGTAGTAATAATAGTATGCATAATTGGAGGGTGGAAACACGATAACCACCAGGAGGCACCGTGGAAGATAGAGGAGGAGGGTAGCACTAACGTCAGCGCAAAGCGAAACGCGAACGCACCACGCTGAACGGTACGAACCCAGTCACGTCATGTGTGACCACGTAATTCCTCTCCCTCCTAATTCCTCCCACTGCTGTCATGACCTCCAAAAACACGTGCACAGATTTTCTCTTTCAAATTAAGGCATTGGTCCAAGGCCACGGATACACCTCCATCACATGTAAGATCACAAGGCTTCCTTCGTATGTGTAGAGAACTGGGAGAGAAGTGATACTTGAAAAGCGGGAATATCTGAAAAAATAAGAAAAGTGGTCTGAAAGTGTAAACAAATGTATGTCGCTATCACGCTATCAAAATTCTTCATCTAAGCATATCGCGAAAAAAGAATGAGGCATGGCCAGATGGATTGATGCGGAGAGAATGCGATAGCATCTTTCTCGCAATCGCCAATCTATTCGAACTCTGATTATATTCTAAATCCAACATTATTCTTCTCTTAATTCGATTCCAGGTATAGTTCTACAGGAATTATGACTCTGCTCTCATTCTGGCCGCGCTTTTTTTTTTTTCAACTTTTGCTGCGTCAGTCTTAATAATTTCAACACGAGCTCACTAATTCATATAGCGTCGTCTCCTCCTCGGTCCTACAAGTCGAGAAGAAGAAGAGAACGGCTGTCGGGTGGCAGATGTGGCCACCTGTCTGGCGGCACGACAACGACAGTCGCCAGGTCTTCGTACCAACGACGCTTCTATGCGATTACAGAATACATCATCAACAGCTGTCCCTGAATCCCGAGTTACACAGTGGTAACTGTTTTGTGAGAGTTTTGCAGTCTTTGTGTTCGTAATACCTTTTTGCACGACCGAGATACGCAGTGCTTCTGATATTTTGCTAAGCTTAAGCAGACCGCTTTCGGCAGCATCACTTTCTTTATTGCTCAGTCAGAATTCATATCCAATAATAAGATGCACTGAGTTGTGAGGACTTTGACGCATTGCGCGTGTTGCAGTGATGGACTGCGCCATTGCACTATGATTTGGCGAACAGCCATCAAATGGCACTATACTTGCAATATAGTTCACTGTAACCTGGAATGATGGCTAGGGGCGATGATTTTCTACTTTTTGGTGATGATTAAACATTGATTTTGGAACTCTTAGATCATTCAGCGCATAACTTTTTCATCATCTTAGCGACTCTCAGTCTCCAGTATGTAATTCTGCCAAAGGCCGGGTTTCTCCCGCTGGTCTTTCCATCCACCGGACTGCTTCATTCGATAGCCGCACCATTTCCATCATCTGGAACCCCGCTTACATTGCACACGCACCGGGAAACAGGGCCACACGCGACACTGTTCGAAGTCTCACCCACAGCGCAGTCATTGGCCGACTTCCACACGGCATTTTCGCGAAGGACCGCTTGGCCACGTACCATGCCATCACAATGCAGTACTGATTCGAACGATTTCAATTTCCAGTGGCTGATAAATCTCTTAAAGAATCTGAAACTGTTCTTTGACGTCGAACTCAAGTTGCGTTTTTCTTTTTTTTCTGAACTAATTAGGTTTTTCCACCTCCTGTCTAGCATATCCCGAAACACATTCGCATTTCCACTGCGCAGAAAACTTGGAACACCACGCGCTCGCCTCGCGGTTCAAACGTCGGCGACGTGTATGTATGCGCGTGTCTGAGTGAGCGCGTACTAAAAAGCAGCAGACAATTTTAAATTTAAGACCGCCCACAACATGCACAGGTTAGCCAATTCCATGGCTGAAGGGAGAAAGTATCCGGTGGTAGCAACATGCGTGCTCGGCATTCGTCGAAGAACAGAATCGATTAGGCAGTGGTTAGGTAAGTAGGCGATTAGGTAGGCGATTAGGTACTCGTCTAATGCAGCGGCCTGCAAAGCTGATGTATTTGCGCCGCCGCGAGTTTGAAATTCACTTGCGGTCATTTTTTTAGCCATACATTGTTTTTCATAGTTGGCCTTAAAGCCTGCTAGTAGGTTGGTCACAACCCGGTGTTCAAGTTGCCACTTGCCATAGGCATCGGACAGTGAAACATCGGTGAAGTCTGAAATTTGGGGGATGCTAGCACACTAAAAATTATTACGAATTAGGGGAATGCTTTCAGAACAACCAGGAGTGCCTATACCCCACCTGGAGAGTTTGTTGCGAAATCCCGGCGTACTGCAAACGCTTTCAAGCTAGCCGTGCGTTCGAAAGCGCCTGTGGCATGGCGCAAGTCTAGGAGAAATTAATAGCAGCCGTAATAGTACGCTGCAACCGTAGGAACTTTTTACCGTCACCTACTCACACTACTTTATTTTGCTGTTTCTTCACAGCCTGTACTAATACATCTTTGACGTGCGTACTATACCGTGAGTAACTGTACTATCCTGCGGTAGCCTTCTAGGTTTCGCAAAGGTGTGGCGTATGAAGTGTGTCCCTGTAATGTTCACTCTCATTACGGCCAGGAACCTTGCGAAACGGCAGGCAACTTCGCGCAGTTTTTTGCGTAAATAACGTCGGCTCACTCTTAATTACACGGCATACTGGGTGGTAAGCGCCTTGATCAATTACGGCGTCGTGGCGCCTACCGCCGGAGGCATTTCTCTCAGATGACAAGTCTCACTTCGCGCGCTGCCTTCTACGCGGTCCGAGTTCGCGGTCTCAGACCATGCCTTGCCCGTAACCAGAGCGAGCCATTTCAATTAACCGAGCGCGCGGCTGGTATGGCACGTTTCTCACGCTTGGTAGAGCTCATAGCAGTACGTTTACTAGCACGTTAAGCACTCAAAGTACGCCGTGCACTAAACATGTGAAGCCCTGTCCTGTGCCTGGCGCATATTTTGCGAACGACCTTCAGGTCTCCATAAATGTGTCATGCCCTGAAAGAGACGTCTGAAAAGAGAGGAATCCCGACAGTACCCAGCGACGGAGCAGACAAGGGCTTCACTCCGTGCTGCAAAGCAGAGGTCACGTTAGTGAGGGTTGAGGAAATCTCCTTATTGAGTATTTGCTCAACGCAGCGCAATAACATCAGCGTATTATATTGTATTAGTTTTACTTTTTTTCCCGAGCAGGGAAAGAAAATACCCCAAAGTGGCAAACACGCAAGTGCTCTCGCACTGAGGAAATACACCACCCCATAATCGACTGCGTATGATAAAAATGCCCGCATTGAGCTTTAATAACACCATCTGCCGGGCCTGCTTCCTGTTTTGTGTTCGCGCTGCTGATACATATTGAGCTTTATGTTGTTTTGTATGATAAAAATACCCGCATTGAGATTAGCTGAGCCCCTCTATTCTCCATCTCGGCCCCGTCTGACAATTTCTTGTTGAGCTTTTTTTTTTTTTTAATATGAGTCGATGTTAGGAAATTCTCCAGTTAAGATGCCAGCGTTGTCGCTGCCATCAGCTCATATATGTCTGTGTGGCGCAAAAGGAACCGAAATTCGTTAGCACCTGTTTGACTCACATAGTGACTCCCAAGGTATCGCGACTTCCGAGTCTGTCACCGAAACTGCGCAAAGCATTTTTGCTACAGTGACGTCGTACAACGTTGCTTCCGGCAAACAGACGTGACTTACTCTCTTCTGAAGGGTGCACTCACGTGTTACGGTCGGTGTTGTCGGTTTTATGTAGTTGGATTCACATATCGCTTGAGGTGCCTGCAAAGACAGTCGGGCCCTGAACTTCAGGTCCATGTCCAAGAGCTCCAGATGTCTGCAGTTAATCCCGGGCACTCCACTGAGCCTGCCGTAGAAGTGAGCGATCACACGGGCTCAATGCCTATAAATATCCACTAATTACTAAGATTTTTTATTCCCTAAAAAGAGAAAGAGTTGTCTTGAATAAACAGCCCGAACGACGCCAAGCACAAGGGACAAGGAAACGGACGGTGTTTATTCAAGATGCTTAACCAACTGGTCCGCCAAAACGTGTTAAGAAAGAGTTAGATATTTTTATCTTCATGCCTGTTCTGCCTAGCCATCGTATACTGTCTAGGACTGATGGTTTGCCAGGAAGATCTAAAAGTAAACGCAGAACCCAAATAAGGAAAAACGTTTGCTCTATTGGATAATATGTATTCTGGTATAGCCGTCGATAATGTCCGCCCTCTTTTGGGGGAAAAGGGAACTGTCCCAGGAAGGGACAAATTCCGCAACAATGAACGACTATACGCGCAAGTATAGCAATCCAGTGGGGCGCCGTTCAGCTTGGAGCTGGTGAGGCCTTGTCGAGCCTAAAAAAGAAACTCTGAAAAAGAAATTCGCATGATCAGGAACTTTCCCTACACTTCCGTCCGAAGGGCACGCCCGAAAGGAAGCGACAGTAAGCGTTCAAGTGGTACGCGAAAACAAGCTGCGATAACAACGCAGGCTGCGCAATGCCCTCAAGGAAGAAGAAAAAAAAAACCAAGTGATTAGCCCCGACACGACAGGCGGCATGGAAAGCTCGTCTCCGGCTCCTGTAATTAGGCCGTGCAAACGCATACCAATGCACCCCTTTCGGCCACTAGAGGGCGTCGACGCCCGCACCCCTTCTCCTCCCGATAGCGCACACTCTCGTTTGTGCCGCGCGCCGATGCGCTGTAGAATGCGTAATTGCGCATTAGCTTCGGCGCGCTGGACTGTGCCATGTCGTGTGGGCAGCTTTTCCTGTTCCTCCACTTTGTTCACGCTCCCGCATAGTTTTTCTCACGACTACTCCGAAGGAGGCCTCGCGGATCGGGGCTCTGCAACCGGGAGTCGGTTTCTATCTTTGTATTTTCCAGCGAATCAGCGATAAAGACCAAAAACGAGCTCATATTTCTTCAGAAACAGAACAAAGCGAAAATGGGCTGGAGTATGAAAACGATCTGCGAGCGCTGGCTTGGGAAAGTCGTAATTCGCAGCTCGTGTCGATTCGTGTATAACATATATATTTTTCATGCAGTGAGAATTTCTCGCCTGTTCACTGTTGGTTTTGAAGGTCCTCAAGTTTTTTTTTCTATTCCCTTTCTTTCCTAAGCTTCGCTTCTCAATTCTACTAGAACCGATTCCCAAAATTCAGAAAGTTTCGCATCGATCCGGCATGCTGCTGTTTCTGCAGGTCCGTTGATGGAAGGGAAGCGCTAGAGAAGACGTGAGACAAAATGCAGACAGGACCAGCGCTACTAGCAACTGCGAAGTGTATTGGACATTACACGCTACAGCTAAGCAGTGCATGCCTGCGCATGCCTCTATGATTACGTGACGTGGTGTAGTACTGGCGATGCACGCTTGTTTGAGCATCCGACTCGCTCGCGTTAGGTGAGGTGATTAGAGCTTAATCAAGATGCTATTTGCGGGCGTGCACTTTTTAGCTGCGGCGAGCAATTCCCAATAGAATTAAGAGCTGTTAGTAACGGCCACCCCTTCTGCATCTTTTCTCACGTCCTACCTAATGTCGTGATACACTTCCTTCAACTGGTGCCACCAAATGGCTCAAAGTTCTACCCTCCTTTAGGACGGCGTGTGCAGTCGCAGACATAACATTCGGTAGCACTCTTCGGGGATCAGACTTCTGTCAAGTCATTAAGGTGCACTGAAGAGTATTCTGCGCTCGTCTTTTAACCGCGGAAACTCAATCTACACGCTCCGGGTGCTCTCAAAAACTTCGAATTATTGTCCTGTGCGGCCGAGTTCCCTATTAAATCGGATTAAACGTCCCGGCTCCCGACTTTTTCTTTTTTTGTTAACTGACCTTTGAGAGTTGGTGGAGTCGACCAGCGCGTGCAGCTCTTCTAGCCTGTCGCGTAGCGGCTTCGGTTTCGCTTTTACTTTCTGTTTTAGGTTTCCATGAATAAATAGTTTCAGTCGCAGACTACATAGCCGCAAATTAGGCCCACAAAAATAAAAATACGCGCGGACTCTTTGCTTTTATAGATCACTCCGCGTATTATTCCGTATCAGCCCGCCAATGGCAGAGCGCAAGTCGCCACGTGACTGGATGAAAGGCACTCCACGCATTTGCTGACTCCTCCTACTCTCAGAGGTCCGGTAAAAAAAAAAAAAAAACAGGCAGGAGCCCAGAGTTTAATCCGATTTAATTGAGAAATTGGCCGCACAGGACAATAATTCTATGTTTCTAAGAATGCTCGGAGTGTGTTGATCGAGTTTCCGCGGTAAAAAGACGAGCTCAGAATCCTCTTTTGTCCATCTTTAAGAAATTAATAAATCATTTTTAATAAATATAGTCAAACTGACTCACCAACTGACCTACTCCATAAAGCTGGTATGCTTACCTTGCAGAAGAGAGCCAAACTAGCACGTCTTAGATTCATGCACCAGTTGCTCAATAATCAGCTGCATATCGACACTTCTAAATATTTATCCTTTAAAGATACCAGGCCCACACGCCATAAGCTCTCTCATACTTCAAACGAGTACACTTTCCGGACCGACTGCTTTAAACACTCATTCTTCCCACTAACCATACGCGAATGGAATACCCTTGACGCAACCACCACAAGCTGCTCATCATTAAATACCTTTGTAGCCCTCGTCGAACACCAACTGGGTACGGAATAAATGCTTTACGTACTTTTGCACATGTACCCGCCTTCCAGTCAGGCACAGATGGTGTTCATTGTGTGCGAATTTCTACATGTTCTTCCGTTGCATTACCTTCCATTTTTGTATATTCTTTTTAAAACATTGATTCATTGGCTTCCAGTGTCTTTTCTCTGTTCCTAGATTACTTTTCTCTGTTCCGTCCATTTGAAAGATTATACCCCTTTACTTCTAATCTTGAGTTCTTGTTAAACATCTTACCCTCACAACGCTGAGTGTTTACCTTTGTGTTATGCTGTCTTGCCTTATTCTGCTTCTTTATTAGACTGTTCAACTTATGCCTTTCCTGTTATAATCCCATATGGGATTGACAGTATGTACCAATAAGTAAAAATAAATATTATGAAATTCTTAACGCGCATGCCGACAAATGCTTTGTTGCGCTCGCGTACAAAGTAGTCTGGGAAATTTACACCAGACAAAAAATTGGGACACTGGAGTCTATTCAGCGGAAACCCGTGCCCTTCATCTTTTCAAGGCATCGCACTGCTTAGTCTCCCTCCGTTTTAATGAAAGAACATGGCACCCCTCCGTAGCAAACACAATGGAAAATTCAGTCTGAAATTTCTATTTTTCCTTAAAAGCAACAAACTTCTTACGATTTCTCAACGATATGTTGCGCCCCTTTACAACTCGACTAGCAAGAGATAATCATGCCCAATTTCCACCTCCTACCGCGCCAAAATAAATGCCTTTAAGTACTCTTTGTATTCACGGAGAGGTCTGGAACAAGTTGCCTTCTGATATGATTATGACCATTGACTCTGCTGACAAACCGTTTTTATTTTACCCGTAGGCATGTTTTTTCTTTGCGTCAATTTTCTCACATTCCTGTTGAGCATGTCGGATTGTAACCTTTTGTTAAGTTTCGTATTGTCATTTCGATATATTAATACTATGCCGTATTCTATTCTTCTTGCCCCTCCTGCAAGGGGCCCGTTCCGATTGCCTGCAGTATTTGGTAAATGAATAATTATACAAATAATAAAAAGTGCTTAAATAACTAAATGCATAGTTAAGCACTTTTACTCTTTTTCTTTTCTTATGAGTATAGTTCGAACGGCGAAGCATAATCCGTATTTTTTTGTTCGTACCTGTGCATGGAGATTCCGCTGGTAATCATTGTTTAAAGATGGCGCGAAACGAGTGCGTCTGATTTCTTCCTCTGTCCGCTTACGTTGCACTTCTGTTTCGCTTTCTTCCTAGCCACTAGATAATGTTTAAAATAGCGTAGAGGCACTGTAGCTCAGTGTGTGGCGTGACAGACGCTTTTGCAGATGTCGACCTCATCCACTTCAGTTCAGTTCATTTTATTTTCTGTCAAACGAAAGAGGAATACAAGGCAAAAGGCCGTATGCCCGATAACGCCTCGTCTCCGTACTGAAGTTTACATTAGGCAAAACTTTGAAAAACAATCAGAGGGAATCCTCTTGATAACAGTGCAACATAAGGAATAAAATATAAGGAACATATGAACACAGAGTACAGGCTAGAGAATAATACAACCAACGCGTTGATACAAAGGCATAGCACAATATGCGACAATATATTGGAATTGCTTGGGCGACCAACTGCCACCGTAACGCTGATATGTAGGAAACAGAAGTTGTACAATATGTTTTCAACTCTGCGCTAATTGGACGAGGAGCTATATGACCATACCGTATAAGCTTGTATTCCTTAAAATGCTTC